>NW_022983536.1:836631-956402 GCF_010093885.1 Aplosporella prunicola CBS 121167
TTTTTTACGGTTTCGGATCCGACAGTGCTGCCCGCTGTTGTTTTCGCACAATCACGCTGCTTGAACGCCTACACCAAGCTAGCCATCATACTTATCGTCTCTCTGTACCGACCGTCCCGAGGCGGCGCAAGCAAGCAAGCAAGCAAGCCTGTCTTGTACATCTATCTATCCCTACCCCACGCAGCACAGCACAGTTCTCCGTCCAGCATGCCACGCCCCCGCGCCAGCCTCTCGGGCCTCAATGCTTTTGGGCAAGTAGACTGGGACGACGCCTTCAAAGTCGAGGTCAAGGCTCCGTGCAGCGAAGACGTAGCAGCGAAGGAGCAATACGGCTCTAACACCGCGGCCACAGCCAGCACAGCCAGCACAACCCCCTCTCCCCTCCAACCCAGATCCAGCTCCCCAACAACCCCACCCCAACCCTCCAGCCAAGGACAAGCCCTCCTCGCCTGGGCCACCACACCAAACATCCGCACCCCACGCGCCGCGCTCATAACCACCGTCCTCAGGAGCAGCGCAGAAGATGCCTCCCCGGGCCAGCTGCGCGCTGCGTGCTGCTGCTTGCGGGCGGAGGCGTGGGTGCGGGGGATGCTGGACCTGGGCTACGTGCCTGGGACCTGCACAGCAGGGCCCGCAACCTGCACGGCAGCAGGGGAGGAGAAGCCGAACCAGCAAGGTGCGTTCCCACCCGGCGCTACGGGCACGTTGAGGCCGCTGCCGGGGCTGCCGCGGGGTGCAAAGGGCTTTAGTGTTGAAGGGGGGGTGCGGGTGTTTAGGCCTGTGGGGTCGGGGTTGGGGAGGGGGGTTGTGGTGGTGGGGGAGGAGGGGGAGGACGTAGAGGAAAACGACGCAGACAACGAGGACGACAGGGACAACGAAGACGACAAAGAGGAGGAGAACGACACACCCTCCACCACTACCGCCGACCGGAGCACTGACATAGTCCCTACCAGCAAGCGCGAAAACCACGACAAGTGCGTGGTAAAAGAAAAAGAGGTTGACCGCGAGGACAGCGTCAGCAGCGTCAGCAGCTCTAGCGGAGAGTGCGGCTGTTTTAGTGGCTGTAGGGGTGCGGTTGTGTGGCTTGCGCTGGCGTTTGGGGCGGGGTGGCTGGTTGGGGCGTTGGGGGGTTAGATGTGGGGGGTGGTGGGGGTAGTTTGATGGTTTATACGCAGTGTTTATGTGTGGAGGGGTTGGCTTTCTGTGGCTTGGCTTAGGTGGAAGGGAGGAGGGGTCGGCCACTGCTGATATCTAAGCCCTACTCTATAATTGTGCTGTACTATACGGTAGATCCAGCAACCTAGCCACATAACTCCCAAGTAGGATAGAAGACTGAGACAAAACAAGATGAGAAGATATGGTGGCAACCCCCAAAACCCAAAACCCAAGCCCACTTACCACTTACCACTCACTTACCAAAAGCCACGCCCCTCCCACCCCCAGCGGCAGATAAACACAAACCGAATATTTAAATATCTAAGAAACGCATCACCCACCAGCGCTGCCGCGCACCAGCACCACCTCTCCCCACCCTCCCCGTGCTAGCAAAGCACAGCAAAGCACTGGCATCAGCGGAAAGCAGGCACGCACGCACATACGACCGTGTTAACTTCTGGGAGTACCCCCCTGAATCACATTGACTGTCGTCTGTCCGCCCAGTTGTCCTGGTAGCAGAGCATGGGCGAGGTGTGCACGCATGTGCTGATTTGTGAGTGAGCATTGGTGCTTTATAACGAGCAGTGTTGTGCAACAGTAAGTTGCAGTCAAGGCAGCGCAGCAGTACTCCTGCCTAGCCACCAAGTCGGCGGACGGCGTGTATCAGCAATAGCCCACAGCACGAGCACGCATTATGCGCTTCCAGGAAGAGGCAGTGAGGCGAAATGAAAAAATGAAACTGCATTATTGCTGTGAAGGCAAGACTGGACCGCGAATAAGCGCACTGTAATAACCTCCAGACAAACTAACGCAACGCAGTGATGAACGGGCAGGGTTGCATGCTACCACCATTACCGCCACCACCAGCAGCAGCACCAGTAGTGAAATTAACGCATGCATCGAAGAGGAGAGCAGCATGAAGAATGAGTAAACCACCACCAACCACGCAGAATGCCTCGTCGATAACATAACCTGAGCCCACTGACTTGACCCGACAAACCGCTGCGGGCTTGACGTGATTCCCACCGTGACCTACGCGTATGCTACTCCCCCAGTCGTCGCTGGTGACGCAGACTTTGACTTTGGCCCTTCACCACTCACCAACTCACTCGCTCGCTCGTCCACTCGCCCACTCTACCTCTACCTCTTCTTCTTCTTCTCTCAAGTCTGGACCTTGTGGTCGCCCTTGACAGCCTCCGCATACGTCGGCGGCGGCAGCGCATTACTCGCGCCCTCGCCACTCTCACCACCCGCATTCGCAGGAGGAAGCGGCGCCTTCGCAGGCGGCGCACCCGCGCCCGCAAACGCATTCTTCACGCCGCTCTGCTGCTGGCCGGGGAACTGGTGGCGGCTAGCACTGCCGGGCATGGGGGCAACACCACCATAAGTAGGCTGGCCATGGCTGCGATACTGCTGCTGAGCTCCAGACGAAGGTTGTTGTTGGCGGCCGCCAGCGTTGTTGTTGCCGCGCTGCACGTAGTAGTAGGTGACGGAGCCGTTGGCCTCGGGGTCGCTGGCCGCGACGCGCTCGTACTCGCTGTCGCTCGTGTCCGGGTACGTGTAGATGATGTACCAGGCGTGGAGGAGGCCGGGGAGGAGGCCGAGGCAGCACAGCGCGAGGTTGATGATGCTGTCGGCGCTGCAGATGCCGCGCTTGACCCAGACTGCGTGCGGGGTTGATGTGTTAGCTTTTGTTTTGTTTTTGTGCGCGGTTGGGCTTAAGGGGAGGGAGGCGTGATGCGTGCGGGTTGCGAGTTGCGAGCGAAGATGCGCGGTGGCGGTTCCCGCCGGTGATCGCGGGTGGAGTGAGGGCTGCTGCGATGTGGGGTCGGGCTGCAGGGCGTGCATGTGTGTGGATATACGTACCGGCGACGGGAGGGAAGAGCAGGGCCAGCAGGCCGAGGAAGAAGTCGCTGCCGCACATCATGAGGGTTCTGGTTTGTATGTGGGAGTAGAGGGTGCGCTTGACTCGGTGGTTTGGAGGTGGAAAGGCGAGATGCGGGCGCAGGTGCCCTTGCAGGGCTGGAGCTGGGGATGTCGCTGCGCCCGATGACGGAGTTTGTGGCTGTGCGCGCTACAAACCTTTGTGTGGCACGTGAGTGTTTGCGTGGCGGTGCTGACGGTGGCTCCTGTGAGGGAGTCGGCTCACGAGGGCCTTAGAATTATAACAACATCTTCCCCTTCGACTATTGCAGAGTGAATGCCTTGGCTTATCGCGGTTTCAAAGCAATGGTTAGAAGCATGCATTGTATGCCTAAGGCCTTAGCTGAGTATCAGAATGGGTAAGCCAGCCAGGTGAGGTAACGCTCAGTGTCCTGGTATACTATACCTAACAGCACCGCCAAATCCCACCCATTAGCAAGTAGGGAATGGAAAAGGCAGTCCTCTTTTCTACTCCGCCTTTTCGTAAACGACAACCCCGGTCAGCATATCCGGCTCAACCTCAATACCCGCCAGCACGCCCTTCGAATCCTCCCACGGTACATTGAACAGTCCCGAGTTAATACGGCACATCCTTACCTCAGCGGGAAATCCGGACTCTCTCCTGTTCCGGGCAATGCGTCTAAGGAGGTCTTCCATAGCCGGCTTCGTCTGGCGCAAGATCACCGCCGGGGCGTCTGCTCTTTTCCCGTGCCCGACACTGGTGAACAGGCAGCCGATGTAATGATCGCGCTGGCCATCGCGCGGAGAAATCAGTAAAGCTGTTCCAGGCTTGGCGCGCCCTTGTGCGCAGAATCCCCGGTAGAAGCTGAATGCTTTGGGGTACTTTTGCTTGAAGGCGAGGGCTATGCCGGCGCCCCAGGAGCCGATGCAGTTGCAGGCGTGGATGAGGACGGCATTGTCGGGGGCGTCAAAGATATCGCCGACAGTTTCCTTGATTAGCAGTCTTGGTGTCGTGCTGGGTGGAGGAGGAGGTGGTGGTGGTGAGGTGTTTTGCTTGTTAGTGTCAGGCTTGGTGCTTGCTTGGTCGTCAGTCGTTTTTTCGTCAGTCCTTTGCTGTTGCTGCTCATTGGTTGGCTCTGGAGCTGGTGAAGCTGGTGCATCTGTCTTTTGGTTGACCTGGGGCTTTTTGAGATAGCGTTGGGTAACCTTGTTGACGCGCTGTAGTATGATGGGGTCATTTCGCTCGTTGCCGTAGCTGTTGACTTGTTCTGAGGATGTCTTCAGCTTGCCGCCGACAGGCATCTTGAACAGCTTGTCCGATCCGGATGGCACGGGATTATGGAGAGTAGGGTCAATTGGGGTAAAAGGTCCGAGTCCGAGACTGGATAGTCAGTATAGGTAATAACCTAGGTGAGTGAGGTATGAAAGGTAGATGGGACTGTTTGCTTCTTGAAAATGGTTGGTAGTTAGTTGGTTGGTTGCTGTTGGTGGTCGCTCTTGCTGCTGTACCTAGATATACGTCCGTGCGCGGGTGCGCATCCAATCACGACGGGCGAAGTCAGCGATTCGGGCCCCGGGAGATTTCGCAGGCTTGAACGTCCTGCCATTGACACCATCGACCTCGACCTCGATCCCCATCCTCCGCAACCCCCCAACCCTCCCCTCATCGCCGCCAACCTCTCCACTCACCATGCCGGCTCTTACCACGACCGCCAGCTCGCTGGTCCGGGCCGCCGCGCGGACCCAATTGCCCGCCGTCCGCGCCTCCGCAACCGCGCTGCAAAAACGCTCCGAGTCGTCGGCCTCCTTCGACAGCCCCTTCAAGGGCGCTAAGACCACCAGCATCCCCACCAAGGCCTGGAAGAAGTACCGCAACAGCGGCGGCGAGACCGGCCAGAAGGTCTTCCAGTACTTCATGGTCGGCAGCATGGGTGCCATCACTGCCATGGGTGCCAAGAACACCGTCCAAGGTGGGTAATGTCCCAAGGAATCGGAGGGCGGCATTGGAAGATATGGCATTCAATGGGGGGTCTTGATGGATGGCATTCGGTTCAGCGGCTGATGCGACGCCCGGCAGACTTCCTCGTCAACATGTCCGCGTCCGCCGATGTCTTGGCCCAGGCCAAGGTTGAGATCGACCTCAGCGCCATCCCTGAGGGCAAGAACGTGAGTTTCGGCGATTCCGGCATGATTGTCGGCATACTAAACCAGGGCGCAGGTCATCATCAAGTGGCGTGGCAAGCCCGTCTTCATCCGCCACCGCACCGAGGGCGAGATCCAGGAGGCTGAGAACACCAAGTGGGAGGGCCTGAGGGACCCCCAGGCCGACTCCGACCGTGTCAAGAAGCCCGAGTGGTTGATTATGCTTGGTATGTGGAACCCCGCGTCCCGAAGCTCCGGTGGACCGGGAGCATCGGTTTTGGGGCGACGGACCGCGGCTAACAGTGGCGCGTTACAGGTGTCTGCACCCACCTTGGTTGTGTCCCCATTGGCGAGGCCGGCGACTTCGGCGGTTGGTTCTGCCCCTGCCACGGTTCCCACTACGACATCTCCGGCCGTGCCCGCAAGGGTCCTGCGCCGCTTAACCTCGAGATCCCCGAGTACGATTTCCCGGCTGAGGACAAGGTCATCATCGGTTAGAGCGGTTGCGATGCGAGCGATATCATGATTACAGCGTGGTAGACGGGTGAGGGATGAATCGGGTATTGTGTGTTGATAGTTGGGAAACGAAGAGGCCCTGGATCTTTCTCCAATCGTCCGTAATGCCCTGCTTGCGTTCTCCTCTTGGCATTTTATAGACCAGCGAGAGGCGGCGGAACAGTTGCATGTGTACAAATTTCTTTTGTTTAACGCTCTTGTATCTGTGCGACCGCTGCGAGAGTGTACAACATGAGATATGATTGTTATACATTTGGTTGCGCGGTGTGAGACAAGTTGAATTCATCGTTTATATCGAGCTGCTAGACGCCACAAGCTCAAATATGCTACCATAATCGTCTAGACCAGCAGTCGCAGCACACGAGCCAATCACAACGGGTGGTTGGGCCGCGAACCAACGACCCCGCGAGCGACGACGCTAAGATTTTCTGGCAGCAAACCACGCCGCGCACAATTTAGCCACGGGCTCGCAACACAGGACCGCCAGCGCGAGCGACGGACACGATGGTCTTGTACTTCACCAGCAACGTCGTCGCGCCGTCGGCCTTTATCTACGTCGGCAAGGATAAGGTCGAAAGTGCGCTTCTCTTCTCCCTGCCTGCTCCTAATGCGGCACTGCCTATACATACAAGGAAAGGTCGGTGTGCTGACATCGTGCTGCGCTAGATGAGGAGCTGATCAAGTATGGCTGGGAGGAGGACGTTTGGTGGGTTTTTTCTTGTCTCTTTTTCTCTTTCTCTCTCTCTTTTCACTTTCGCTATGTGGACACCCGTGTGTGGCGTTTACATATGCACTGCTGTCTCTTTCTCAAGTCACGTTCTCTAACGCCCGGAAAGGGTATGTATTCCACCATAAGTCCACAAAGATCCGTGTCTCCGAGTAGTCCGGCCAACATTTTGTCTGCTTCCTAGTTCCACGTCGACAATCTGTCTAGCGCGCATATCTACGTCCGCCTGCGGGACGGCGAGTCCTGGGACGATATTGACCAGGCCCTGCTTTGGGATTGCGCGCAGTTGACCAAGGCGAACTCGATCGAGGGTATGTTTCTTGCTTTGGCCCTTCTCGTGCCATATGCGGGCTTTGCTTTGGGTGTGTGAGGCTGAGCAATGGTTGTTGTAGGCAACAAGAAGGACAACGTCACTATTATCTACACGCCATGGTCTAACCTCAAGAAAGACGGCAGCATGGCTGTCGGTCAGGTTGGATTCCATAACCAGAAGAAGGTAATTTCTCCCGTTACGTTTGAAAGCCACCATATTTGATTTATCTGTCTGATCTCCTTCCCTAAACATTCTCACACCGCTCCAGGTCAAGAAGATCCTTGTTCCCCAGCGCGAAAACCCCATCATCAACCGTCTGAACAAGACCAAGGTCGAGAAGTACCCGGACCTTCGCCAGGAGCGTGAGGACAGGCAGAAGGAGCTGCGGCGCAAGGACCGCGCTGCGGTGCAGGAGCGGGTGGGTTATTCCGGGGGAATTCCCTAAAGCTTCAAACAAAATGCCTGTTTACTGACACGAATTTCGGCTGCAGAAAAAGGAAGAAGCTCGCGTGGCCAAGGAGCGCAAGGAGAAGGCTTGGCAGAGAGACCATGCGTACGACGATGTCCACAGCGAGGATCTTGTGGCAATGTCGAACAATCAGGACAGGGATGAGGACTTCTTGGATGATTTTATGTAGCGTGTGTCGGCCTGGACCATGCCAGTAACTTGCCACGGCGGTGCTCGGCAGGGTCTTTTTACTTCTTCATACTCGTAATGGCGATTGTTGACCAATTCCGCTTACAATGGCGACAAGGTCTCTGGAGGTGTACTGCCCTTACCACCGGTGGAGACTTGGACAACAAAGCTCCAGCTGGCTAGAACCAGGACCTGTTGTCGCAGATGTGCCTCTAACACCTGTGCTACCCTACTAATGGCGATCCCAATGACACGTCCGCTTCGTGTCAGAATGCAAGGGTATCTCAAGCTAGCAGTGTTCCTCCGCCAGCATTACTATATGCACATTCCCATGCTTTCGTTTAGCATATGAAGGGTATGGTTAAAGGGATCATAGGCGGTTCTTAAACACTTGACTTCATTTCGGTCCCTGTCCGAGGAGTATTAGCGTGATTGCAACAGATTAAGCACCACGTCGGCGTACCTGTTGGACTTTTGGTCCACCGTGTAGCGCGAACTCTGCTTGAACAGCCGCTCATGCCACCAAGTATGAATCAGGCTCTTTACTATACGGTGCTCGAGCCCTTTCTCGCGCGCAGCGCCGCGGAGGAACTCGAGGGTGTTGTCGATCTTCTGGCGGTCGTAGGCAGCCGGGGAGGTGCGGCGGAAGGCGAGACGGAGGTGGTCGCGCAAGGTGTAGCGGGCGGGCGCCGAGTACTGCACGGCGCGCAAAGCATGGGTGTAGAGTTGGCGGTAGGCCAGCAGGACCTCAGCCTTGGAGGGCGACGACATGGTGCAGCCAGCAGTGCTCGTCGGCTCGAGCAGAAGCACAAGCTCGCAAGCATGGAAGCAGCGACGAACGCGGAGTCCTGCCGAGGCTGGGCCTAGCGTGCTGACAGGGCTGGCCCAGACAGCCGAGTCGCAACCTATCATCCCAAGCGCGACCTGCGCACCTTGAACTCTTCATCCACTTCAGCTGCTTACGCCTCGCACCGTCAACGCGACAGTCCGGCTATACAAAGAGCTCTAGTGCACTCTCGTAGACTATATCAGCGACAGGCGACTGACGGTCTCTGATCGCTCCTCGTGTCCACTAACCTCACTTCCCAACAGCATGTGCTTGCAGTAGCCACCATGGTTCGAGTACAGAGTCGCGCCGCATCGGTGCACGCATCGAGGGCCCAAAGCAAGGCGGCCTCGCGCAGAAACAAGAAGCCTTACAAAGTCGTTTTTGAATCCGTCACGCAGGAAAAGAAGAAGCTGCGCTCCGCCGTCCGTCATTTCCGGTCTCTTTTCTCCATCTATTCTTAATTTTAACCGTTTCTCCAGGTTTCCTTCAATGACAGAGCTCCCCCCGGTTACACTTTCATCCCGGTCGGTTCGCCTGAGCTGACCGAACGATGCAAGGAGCTCTGCCGTCGTCGCGGGCTCGAAGTTCATATTGTTTCCGTATGCTCTCCTACTTCTTCTTCACCCGTTCCATGTTTCTCACCGTCATAGGCCAAGCCAACAAACAAGGCTGCCGTGGACCCGAACAAACTCGGCTATCATGTCCACAGGCTGGGATATCACTTCCCAAATGTGGTTGTCGATGAAGCCGTCGAGTGGCTTGATATCGACATCGCTCCCTCTCGCAAAAGCAATACCGATGGCTACACATCAAAGATTGCCCAAGGGCTTGAGAGTGCCGGTCGCAAACTGGGCATGGCTCAGAATGCGTCTGCGGAGCAGACCGAGCAACAAATCAGTATTACTATGAAGGACCTTTTCCCAAAAATCCCGGAAAAGGCTCTGAAGGCCATCGTCAAGCACGCCTTCCGGAAGGTAAGAGACTTTCATGTGTTAGTTGGCAGGGTGTTAAAATTCTCGCAGGGTTCAGATAGGGTAGGTTCTTCAGATCTCCCTCTCGCGCGAAAGGTGCAACTTGCAGTGCTCGCCCATGTCAGGCATAAGTACACCGACTATGACAAGATGCTCAAGGAGAGAAGCTGGCACGAAGCTCGTGCCACTGTTGAAGGAAAGTGTTTGGACAAGCTACTAGAATGGCGTGGCGAGAACGACGACGGCAAGATTGAGATGGAGGACGAGTTCCGCGAAGTTATCATCCTTGATGACGACGAAGAAGACGGCTATGAAACTACTAGCGGCTCGGATCACGACTCCAGGGAAGCCAGCGTTGAGATCATCTCCAGCCAAGCGACTGCACGTGAGCTTGAGGCCCCAGAGCCTCCCGAGTCGGACTGGATGAGGACACATTACAGAGCCTATGGGCATCGGCTTGGAATCCCACAAATCCTTCGACCACGACAGCCTACTAGAAAGAGGGCAGCTTCTCCACTGTATCCTCAGCCTCCACCATATGTTACGGATTCAGGCCATACGGTTGCTCATACCAGGCCGCTGACCGAAGAATCCCGCTATGCCAGGTATGGTGAAATTGTTTGTCATTGGGTTGCTCTTAGCTAACAGGAGAAAGGCCTCTGGGTCCTCCACCAGATGCGCGTCTGCTCGCAGCAGGTGGGCGTATCCATTACGATGTGAGTTGGATGCAAGCGGCAGAAAGCTAATGGCTAAATCTTCAACCCTGCCCTGCTATGGTGCAGCTAACACTGGTAACTAGGTTCCACAGTCACCTCGTGTCTACCCTCACCAGGAAGCACGCCTGCTGCCTCATGAGACCAACCCATTTATGCGGGTTGTGCGCTCTGGACCCGAACACCCACCTCGGATACCCATATCACACAGCCAGCCTATTGTCCAAACCCCCGACAGACGTCCAGTAACTAACCAGACACGTGAACTTGATGGTCGCCCTCTTGGACCTGAGGATGAGGTTATACCTTCCATTGAAAAGGATGATCCCACTTCTTCAACACAGCTTGCCGGATATGTTCGCGGCAGTGAATCCCCGATAAAGCGACAAAGGCTCGAGTACATATCTCTTCAGGAACGCACGCTCATGCAAGCTGAAATGGAGGGCTCGAAGAAGTTTGCCCCGTCCGATCAGTACCGCGCAAGAGATGATGTGCCCCGCAGGCAGCCATCGCGCATGGAGGTTATTGACCTAACAAGCAGCCCGAGAGACCCAACAAGCGCTCAAAATGCACGTGCTGGTTATGCTTCGCGACCCCGGACAACTGTTGGACCCAGTCAACAATTTGCTCCTCGTGTTTACTCGACAGGCGACAATATGCAGGGACTCGTTCGGACCGAGCCAGTGCCTTACCGTCGCTTTGATGCAGAACCAGCGGCAAGTCGCCCGCTCACTGCCTCTCGGCCAATGGTTGCACAACGTTACGCAGAGCCTGTAGCTCCCGGTTATGCTTCTCCTACCAACGGTCAGTTCGTTGAGGCTAGAGAAGCAGAACGTGACAGATATCGCGGTCCAGAGCGCGATGGCCCTGGATCAGGCCAGTACAACAGAAATCCCGATGCTGTTCCTACAACGGCATCAGGCTCTCGCCTTACTGATGGACAGGTCCACCAAAGACCCCTTCCGCCCAAACGCAACTCCGGCGGAGAGCTAGTCGAGATGCAGAAGCGCGAGTGGCGCCAATTTGTTAGGGGAGAGGAGGGATTTTCGCCCCGTTCTGAGCCCCGACAGGCTGAAGTACGTGGGTACCATACTGATCACAGTCACTCGGTCGATCCTCGACAGAGAGTCCACCAGCCCCTTCCGCTCGAGCGGCGTCGCGACATGCCGACATTCGCCGGGTATCCATACACCGTGAAAAGCCCAGTCAAACAGCGTTACGATGATGTTATCGTCATCAGTGACAGCCCCACCCGTCCACAGGCTGCAGCTCCGAGTGTGCGTTACTCGATGGCACGTGGACATCCCATCGGCTACGCTTCAACGTAGCAATATGCGCGTACGGGCAGGGTAACTGCAAAGTAAGCCTTCTGTCAGCTTATTGCCGGGTGTTGCGCTAGTCGACATCTTCGAATGCAGGTACTTGCCGCCGAGCTAGTACTACAACCATCGCAACGACAATCGCAAACCGAACATCCTTTGTCTGCGCGAGACTACGCTTGTTTACTTTCACCACAACGCCCGGTAAGGTGTTCCCTTTCTAGACCATTCCAGGTCCGTCCAGTTTTTAATGCGAAGCAGTAAAAAATTTTTCTTCAACCGGACACATTTTCCTGCACGCACATACTTCCCTTTCTCGTATATAATGTTTCAGCACCACGCCCGAGTTCAGCTACACGTCTTTAACTGGATACCATGCCGCGCCGGAACGCGGTCATTGCAAGGAGTTCAGGAGTGTCTTATGCGAGTCAACTTGCAATGGTTTCGGACGGTGTCGCGGACGGTTTTACGACCCAGTGTGGGCGAGATGAAAGATTTTAACAGGGATTTGCTGGCCAGAGCACTGCTCTGCAATCCGCGAGACTGGGCGGCTCGTACTGCACACTGACTGGTATTGTTTGATGGTTGGCTTTGTTTGTATGGATGATGGAGGAAGTGGGATCGTAATATGGATATCAAAGGACCAGGAGTATGGAGATGAACAAAGAAATGCCACCGTCAGTTGTGTATTCTTGAACATGTTCTTTGTCATGGAGTGTGAGGACAGACAGCTTCTCTGTAGGGAACGGGAGGGTGCTGGATGTCATGCCTCGGGCCCTGCCGCACGTGGTCGTGGTCAAACGAAGACTACCTAGGACAGGTTCTGGAGACACGGGTAGCACCACACAACTTGAATCACTGACGCTAACTAGGCCTCATCTCACGTGTAAGAGTGAGCTTGCCTCACACACTCTGGATCTTTCTTAACATCACCTTTACATACAAACTATCATCTACAGTGCCAGAAGAAGGCATCGACATACCTGTCTCCATGATAGCCGTACCAGTGACGTCCTGCGGCGACCGCGGAATCGCGCATCTGCGCGACGAAATCCGCAGACAGTTGTGGGTATTCGAATGCTCTCGGATAACGGCTATATGGATACCAGGGACCTTTCTCTGCTGATGATGCGGTCATTGAGCATGTAGGTATGTGTGCTCGAGAAGAAATGCTCCGACGAGCTGGCTGCAAACTTCTGATGTCAACGTTCAGGCCGCGGAGCGCGCTGTTGAGGAGCCTGAGGAAAGAGCCACAAAAACATGAGTATGCACGCCAGAAGCTACTACCCTTTTTGTCCCTTCCGCAAAAGGACATCCCAAACAATGGCATTATGCGCGAACGTCGACTATTGTCTCCTCAGAGATTCCTATCCAACTCTGCAACGCGGTCGTATATATACTGGCCTTGTACCCTGACTGTATCACTATACCAAACCACTCGACACGATCACATCGAGCACAGTAATCTTGCCTCAACGATTCACGACCAGGTAAGTGCTTAGACGTTTTCTTACCCCATCATCTCAGCATTTTCGCATACAGTATGTCTGGTACCATGTCTACTGCTCAAGCTAACGTGCTTGTCAACAGCGAGGAGTTCTTAGAGAATGCCGTCCGAGCCACGGCGGAGAAGCTGCAGGAGCTTGCAAAGGAGGAGGACGAGGGAAAGGGCTTCTGCACCATCTGTAGAGAGCGAGCCACCCTTGCGGACTGGCCCATTCACCTCCCCACATGCAATCACATCTTCTGCATGGATTGCATCGGCGGATGGGCGAGAAACTCGAATAAGTGCCCCAACTGCCGGGCGATTTTGTACGAGTCTCCTCCTCCGCCTCCCGTGTCAAACACCGATAATAACGCGGCCGTCGCCGTAGCCGTCGCCACAGCCCTCGCCGGCACTACGGACAACGACGATGTCGTACTTCGATGGGATACCTTCGCCGACGGGGAGTGGGTTAACGGCATGTTCGTCCCTTCGTACCCCGGCCCTATTGGCTGGCCAGATGACTCCCCCGGCACGCAAGCGGAGGGTGTCTGGGATCATGTAGGCGACTGAGGGTGAGGAGATTGTGGCTAGAGGTGGGTATGGGGTTTGTGGAGGATTGGTAGGATAGTGAGTAGGGGGGTTGGATGACCGGGCGTTGTAGGCAGGCTTTTTGGTCTATTCCTTGGCCGTTTGGATAATTTCGCTTCGTCTTCTTACCTGGGTTGGATAGGCTCTGTAACGCAATGCCGATAGCCTTTTTTCTGCGGCTCCCTGTTTCCTGACTTCTACTTTAGCATGTCCGAACCCCCAGGCTGTAGGTAGTCTTCTTAATTCCGTCCACTCCCTTGCTCTTTTAGAACAAAACCTAGAAAAAAACATTTTCAACCCATCTTTTACATGCACAGTGACCACAAAACGTATCTTCTTACAACAGTGAAACAGTATACTCACCACCACCAACTAAGCACATCACCACGACATACAATCAAATACCCTAATCTATAAGTACTACCTCTTACCTAGCCCGTTGCTTATGTACTGCTCTTCGAGGCATAGCGTGAAGGTAGCGAACAAGCTAAAACCTGCTAAAGCGGCAGAACATAGCACGCTATTCTTCCAATATTCCCACCGGCTACCGCAAGTTTCTGTCTCCCCAACCAATGACAAAAGTAAACGCAAACACAACCCTAACAAAGTGAAAAAGGAAATGGCGATGGACAGGCAGTATGGCGGGCAAAGAGGAAGAATGCAAAAAACCGGAAAAAGCAAAGATGAAAAAAATAAATCCAATAAAAAAAAAATATTAAACAAGAAACGCATAATCCCGAGAATAAAAAAAAATCCTCACGGCGCAGAAGCCAAAACCACACACACACGCGTGAAGAACCGCAGTCCCCAGCAGCCAAACCAATCACAAGCACCCCAATCAAATCAAACGTCCAGTACACACCCTCGCCTACCGGCTACCTTCTCCCTCCCTGTCCTCCACCCCACCCATTTACCCACTCACGCTCACCCTCCCCCCCTCCCTACTCGACCCGACCCAACCCGGCGCACCCTCCACCCCGCCCCTCCCTGTCCTGTCCTCAATTTACCCGGCGCTTCTCCCCCCCCCCCCCCACCCAGGGCAAGCGCGACCAAAACAGCCGGCACAGCCGAGACTAAAAAACCCTAAACCACACCACCACCACTACCAGCAGCAGGCAAGCACATGGACAGGTGCGTAGCCGAGGGCCCGAGGCAGAGGGGGGCGGTTCCCCGCTTTGCATAGCCGGCGTGCCCGGGGTGTGGGTGTGCGGCTGGGCGTGCATGGTGGCGTTTTGGTGCGTGGTGTGGGTGCGTGGGTGCGTGGGTGCGTGGGTGCGTGGGTGCGTGGGTGCGTGGGTGCGTGTGGAAGGTGGGTTGGTGCTGGACGTGGTGGGTGTGGGAGTGAATGGTTTTTGATGTAGTAAGTTAACTGAGCGGAATCGGAGAGAGAAAGAGAGGAAGATATATAAGAGGGAAGGCGACAATATGAGCGCGCTCTGCTCTGCTCCGGCTCTGCTCTGCTTTGGCCTACCTACTATTGTACACCACTTTTTCACTTAGCTAAAATCCCGTGCTTGGTTACTTAAATAGCCAGCCCTTCAGTATCGCTGCCCTACTGTACGACAGACACACTAAGCCCAAATCCAAGCCGAAGCACAAGCACAAGCACACTCAAGCATAAACCCAGCCAACGGTCAACGCCGTTCCGCTGCATTGCGGCGCAGTATTGTAGCAGCAGCAGCGGCCCCACCACTAAGCACTACCACGGCAAGCTAGCTAGTCCGTACTGCCCCAAGTGCTGTGCCGTACAGGACTACGTACATGCGGCGCAGGCCCAGCCCACACAGTACGGATCCGTACCTACTACGTAGGAGCAGAAAAAAAAAGTGGAGACTGGAACGCAAGCGCGCTACAATATTGTATGTGCAAGCGAGGCAGCGGCGCAGCAGTGCAGCGGAGCGAGGAACCGTCTGCGGCTGTGTGCTGCGGGCTGCGGGTGCTTGAGCCGCTGTCGAGACGCGGGATGAGTCGGAGCGTGGGGGTGGGGTGATGTGTGTATGCGAGAAAGCGAGAGAGAGAGAGGGGGGGGAGGGAGAGTAATGGTTAATGGAAGAGGGAGGGAGGGAGGTGTTGGTGTGCGGACTGTCTACGTGTGTAGAGGACTTACTGTGTCTATCTACTACGCAGGTAGTTACGCACGATAGAAATGGCAGCATGGAATAGAGGAGTTCGGGGCGGGAATAACGGCGAGGGTTGACGGGAATGCCTTAGGGAGGTTGGAGGGAAGTCTTGACTTCGCACGAACTGTCCTGCAACGGCAGCAGGCGCAACTCCGACGCCAAAACCTTACTGAGCAGACAGGCAGGCAGACAAACCCCCCATTGCACCCCTCACCACCACCACCAGCAAAGCACACACGCCGCTCCCCTCCCCCCACGCGCTCCATAACTGCCGAACCCGCAAGGAACCGCCAGGACCGCAAGGACCGCAAGCAAGGAACACGAGGAACCCGCCCACAGGGACCGCCCGCAGGGACCGCAGGGACCGTCAGCAGGGAGAGCAGGGAACGAGAGTGCAGCCACTAGCCAGCAGGTAAACGTAAACGAGCAGCCGCCAAGCCCAGACGAGGGGTATAGCGCGCGCATCTTATAGGCGCGGCGGGGGCCCACCCCAGAAGCGGCTGCCGGCACAAAGGTCGAACTGCTCGTGTAGTCCGCGCCCCGCTGCTTGTGGTGTGGCTGTTGTTGGACTATGACTGGGACTAGGCGGCTGCGTGGGTGTGGTGTGGTGGGTGGGAGTGGCGTGGCTTGTTGTCTCGGTTGTTGCTATTCTGCTGGCGCTGCTGCTGGCACTGTGTGTGTGGATGATTCAGTGAGTGAGCGCGACATCCTTTCCCTGTGACTGCCCTTTCGCCCCTCCTCCCCTCCTCCCTCTGCTACTCACCTGTCTACCACATATCTGCATACCCAGTACACACCTTCTACACACCCAAAACAAGCGGCTCTGCCGACGTGCGCACCCAGAAGGACGCTCCACCTCACCTCGCTTGCACACTCCGCCCACTATGTCCGTACTCCGTAGTCCATACTCCTTCCCAGAAGCACCAGCAGCACACCATCACGCGACGCCAGGCAGATCAACCTGCACAGTACTCCATACCTATGTAAATCAGCACGCCCGCGTCGCGCCGCGTCGCGTCGCCGCAAGCGAAGCTACATACGTACGTACCTACGTAGTATGGAATATGGAAGCAGCGGAGCCACCTCCAGAGAGAGTAACTACGTAGTAAGGAGTAAGGAGTGCGTGGGTGCGCGGGTAGACGCTCTAGAAGAGCACTCTACACCACACAGCACACACCACGGACCCCCCCACCTACTCCACGCACGCAACCTCATCGCCCGCACACGCACACCCACGGCGCGGCCCGCGATCAGCACCGCGCTGATCGAGCGTGCGTGCGGGTACCGAAAAGGGGCGTGAGCGGTGCCGAGGTCCTCGGTGCGAATAGAGTAGAAGGGGTGTCTAGGCAAGGAGGGCATTCGTGGAGGACAGAGGATAACCCGCGCATGTGAAGGGGTGAAGGAGTGGTGGCGAGGAAGGCCGAAGTGCTGGGTAATGTAATTATGACGATGGATTGCTGGGTTGGCTTGCTTGCTTGCTTGCTTTGGCAGTGTATTTTTGTTGTGTGTTTGTGCTGTACAGTACGCACCTACCTACCTCTCGCGCGAACGATGAGCGAACGAACGAATGAGCGAAGGAAGGGAGAAGGAAGAAGGAACGAACAAACGGGAACGCTCCCCCGCGGCCGCCCCTCCCCTCCTCCCCTCCCTGAGAGCAATCACGATCGCCAGCCCAGGATCGGATCGAACGGGACGAGCACGCACTCCGCACGTACGTAATACGCCGAAGCACGTACATACAATCGTACTCATCCACTATTGTATTGTAAATGGTTAGTGAGCAGCGCGCGAGCGATCGGCCGCAAATAGCGCCTTCATCTATTTCTGTTGTGTTATTTCCGTGGGCAGCGTGCGTGCGTAACTACGTGGTCTGCATATTGTATACAATACAATAATAGGGAGGGGCCGCACTGCGTCGGAGGGATAGCCGGTCTGCACGGCTGGCTGGTTAGCTGGCTGGTTGGTCGGTGGTTGCTCACTTGCTCTGTCTTGTGTCCGTGACTCTGACTCTCATCTGCGGATCTAAGCGTAATAACATCATTCAATCCAAAGCAGCGGTCTCGCAGTGGGGAACGGGAGAGCGGCGTGCGCAGACGGCAGTGAGGAGAAGAAGAAGAAGAAGAAGAAGAAGGAGAAGGAGGAGGACCAGGCATAGCTACCTAGCTAGCAACACTGTACCTACACAGCAACCGCGTGCCGTCCCACTCGCACTCGTCCTTTTCCTTTTCCCCGCCAACCAAACCCCCGTCTCAGCCACGCGAGAGCACACGGCACGCACGCACGCACACGGCCCCAGCCCGGCGGGGAAAAGCAATCCGACACAAGTACTCCGTAGTTAGTGGCAAGCAAGCAGTCAATCAGCCAACTTGACTAGCGAGCGCACGGGAACGCGCCTCCGCCCGTTGGGCTAGGCGCCTATGTACAATAGAGCGGCGCCGGGGACGTGCTGGCGGGTACGAAGAAGCAAAGAGCGAAAACAAAACGCGAGAAAACGAACGGAGAGAAAAAGAAAAGAAAAGAAAAGAAAGCGTAAACCCCGCCGCCCCAACGGCCGGTGCGAAAAGAAAAAACAGAAGATGAGGAGGCGAGCGCATTGGATTGGTGCTGCCGCTGCGCGGGATGGCAATGGCATGCTTTTTTGCGCAAGACAAGGCATGCATGGGGGCGCGCCTCCCTGTCGCTCGGGTCCTTCTCACCATGACATGTGTCTTGGTGCTCAGCTTTGTCGCATCTTGCCTTGTCGTGCGTATCTTGCCGCCGACCGTGGCCACGGGAGGAGAGTCGTTACTCGTTGGTCTCACCTACTGTAGCAGCCAGCCAACCAACCCTCGCACACCCACACACATGCTTTCTCTCTCTCACCCAGCCAGCCACCCAGCTGGCCAGCCAAACGCGCACACACACGCGCGCACACGCACACGCATGCGCACACGCCGCTTCAGCCGCAACCATGGCCATGGCCGTCGCCATGGCGGACGGCGCCCGAAAACCGGGGTCCATCCGCAGCAGCTATGTACATACAAACGACACCCCCAAGACGCGCGCTCGGCCGCCTTGCCCATTGCGGCGGTGATGGGCTCGCTGTGCTTCTACATAGTGGCCTCATGCTTAATTAGCCCGTACAATACGTGCCGCTCCACCGCGCGCGGGTATTGTATCGTACAATATTGATACGATAGCGGGCGCGGAGGTATAGCTCACGGGCCTCTCTCTCGTCCGTTGACGTTGTCTTTTTTCTTTTGTTGGTGGTGCCTAGGTGCCGACGTCCGCTAGGGTTTGTATAGTACTTGGACTTGGGTGCGGATCTATTTGCTGCGGCCGTGATTTGCGCAATGCGCGGCCGGCCGTGGTGCCGCCTCCGCGCTGGCGTGCAGTGTGCACCTAGTACAATACCTAGCTTTCGTCTGTCTTGTGCTGCTGCTGCGGAGCTTACTGCCCAGTGCCCACCTAGGCAGGTTCCGTCCGTACTCGTACACACCCACCCACCTACGCTGTACTGTAGGAAGATGCGCTAGCGGAAAGCAAAAAGCGCTGACACGCCATCCCATGTCCGGCTGTCGTGCGTCCTGCGTCTGAGGTGTCTGGCCTTGTGTCGCTGCCTAGGAGTCGTTGCTAGGTTGTACGTCTCTCCCTGTACGTCTCTCTCTGCCGAGCCGAGCCGACCCGACCCTTGCCAGCCGCTTACCTATGACGGACGGCTCACTGGATCGTGTCCGTTCTGCGTTAGCCATTGCTTTTACTTTCTTACCTTTTTTACTTTCATCCTTTATGCATTTTCCTTTTTCCTTTTTCCTTTTTCCTTTTTCCTGTCTTTTTTTTATTGTTTTTATTTTTATTATTTTTATTATTTTTATTTTTTGTTTCTTCGTTTTTGCTTTTTAGCCCATTCGAACTTCGGGCATGCGTCTGGGGTTGCACGGCGGGTAGTGGGGTTGGCAAGCGAGCGAGCGAGGGTGCGGGGGTGGTTGGTTGGGTGGGTGGATGCGTTTGGGTGGGTGCGTTTGAGTGCTGCACGCGCGTGCGGGCGGGTGTGTGCGTGAGTGAGTGAGTGAGTGAGGAAGTGATGATGAGAGGTAGGTGGTGATGGTGGTGATGCCCGCTCAGCGATTAAGCTCGGCTCATCCACCAGCACCACAAGCAGTCGCACCACCACACCCCACCCCAGCAGTACATACAGCACAATACTTACCTACCTACCCATCCACACATACACACACACACATCACCCCCCTCTACCGACCCGATCCAACCCAACACGCAGGACAAGGCAAGGCAAAGGCAAGACAACAGCACACGCGCCAGCGATCCCCCACGCACCCACGCCTCGACCCTACTCCTAGGTACCTACGTACCACGTACGCTCCCTTACCACCTCGGCGGGCCACGCTGCAGGCCGTTGCGGCGGCGGCGACGACGGCAGTAGCGGTAGTTAGTGGTACGAGTACATAGCGATGGCGGCATTAGCAGCAGCGCCAGCGCCAGAGCCAGCGGCTCGAGCCACCCGCCACCCCTCGTGGCACGCCCGCCAGGGCTTGAAGGGCAGGATAGGGCAAGACGAGGCAAAACAAAGCAAAGCAAAGCAAAGCAAAGCAAAGCAAAGCAAAGCAAAGCAAGGTATGTAGGCAAGGCAAGGCAAGGCAGGGCAGGGCAGGGCAGGGCACCGAACACAGATAGGTACTCTAGGAAGGGCATTCCAAGGGCAGGGCAAAGCGGGCGGTCGTCAGTCGGCATAACTTACGCTAGCCCAAACGGGCAGGCGCCCAAGCGCGCCCGCTCCATTGGCTGTCCGCCCGCCGCAGCCAGAATGACGTCGGCGCAGTGCGACCGTGGCGGCTTGCCTTGCCTGGCTTGGCTGGGTTGGGCTGCCCTGCAATTGCCGGACAGGGACAGGGCATGGCGTGAGCAGAATGCCACCACCAGCGGCAACGCAGCTTTTGGGCAAGTTGCCGCTGCCGCCGCCGGAGAAGGGGTGGGGTGAGATGGGTGACATAGATAGGTAGATGATGATGATGGGATTAGGGTTGCTTGTTGCTTGCTTGCTATGTGCCCCGTCAGTAGGCAGGCACAAGACGCGCGAGAAGAATGGAAATGCAGTTCGGTGGGATGTGTGCTTGTGTGGGGATCGATGCTGGGAGGGCATTTGCATTCGACCAAAAAAAAAAAAAAAAAAAGTCAGGGTACCGGTGACCGTTTGCAGGGCCACCATCCGTGCCCCCTATCAACCTCAATTCCTTTCTCTTTCTCACTAAACTTTCCAAAAAATACCCCTTATCCTCCGTGCCTTTGGCGAAAGGTATCAAACGGATGCATTCCCGAAGTGACTAAAGTGACCTTGCTTGCTTGCTTGCTTGCTTGCTTGCTTGCTTGCTTGCTTGCTGTGAATGGATATGCAGCAAAGGAAAAGGAAATCATTATGAGGTGTTTCATCATGCTGCCATGCTGCAGCCTTAGGCCGACGTGGCCGACTCCCCGGGTGTATCTTCCATCATGAAGCGCGCGAGCTTTTCCTCCACAGCCCGGAGCGTCTCCGGATCGGGTTCCTTCTTGATCTTCTTGGGCCTGTAGGGGGTGGCGCGTTAGCACGAATTCGGACAAGCAATTAAGGTGTTGGGGAAAGCTTACGGGAGACGAGTGCAGGTAGGGCAGCGTTCGTGTCCGCAGTTGGCGCATTCTTTAGACTTGTCCACAAAGAACGTGTCGCAATCCTCGCATTGCCAGCGCACCCGCATGCGCGGCTTCCTCCACGTACGTTCCGGCTTGGGCTGGCGGTGCACCTCTGGCTCGGATTCGGATTCGGAAGCCGGGGCGTCACCTGGGTAACCGTCGGGCCACTTCTTCTTCTTGGCAGGGTCGCGGGGGCACTTGGTGCAGCGCGTGTGCGAACAGCCGGTGCAAACGGTGGCGGTGGGAGGAATGAACAGGTCGCCACACTTGTGGCAGGTTCGGCGGACACGCTGCTTGGGAGGACGGCGCTCGAGGTCGGGGCCGCCGGTGCGGCTCTTGATCGTCAGGTACTCGGGCTTCTTGGCGGGCTTCGCAGCGGCGGTCTTCTCGGGCGTCTTGGTAGTGGCGGCGGCGGCGCTGGTCTCGGGTTCCTTGCCCTTCTTCTTGATCGGGTAGCGCGGGCACTTCTTGCAGCGCGTGTGTTCGCACTTCTGGCAAACGCGGTCGGCGCCAAACGTCGTCATGCAGCGGTGACATTGGCGGTGGACGCGCATGCGGATCGGCTTCTCGACGCGCTGCACATTGTCGTTGGCGGCGCCGGTCGTGATCCACTCGTGCGCCTCGAGAGTGAGGCCGTACTTGGCGAAGAGGGCGCGGGCACGCTCCTGCTGGGCGGCGCTGCGCTGGTAAGCGGTTTGGCCGGTGGTGGAGGTGACGGGCTTGGACTCGGGCTTGGGCTTGGACTCGACGGCTTGGGCAGAGGCTTGGGCTTGGGTGGGCTTGGGGGCCTGGGCTTGGGCGGTGGGTTTCTTGGAGTCGCTGGGGGCCAAAGTGTTAGATTTTGTTGTTATTGTTGTTGGATCGGCATGCTCACCTGGCAGAAGAAGAGTCCTTGGTCGAGTCCTTGCGCTTCAGGACGGTGCGCAGACGCTTGACATACTTGCCAATGCTCTGGCGACGGTCGTCCGGGCCGGGGGAACTCATGGCTTAGGTTTGTTGGTTGTGGGGAAAAAGTAAGGGTGCAGCAGTAATATATACGGGTCGGTGCAGCACCCAGGGGAGCGGACGGGTGGTCGGAGGGGGGAGAGCTGGCGTTATCACTTGCGCTGCTTGGGTAGGCGAGCCGGGGCCCTGAGAGGCTTTAACCAGAGGAACCGGCGGGCTGGGAGCGAACGGGCCGGCTTGCCCTCTCCACTTGCGGAATTGCCAGGATGTTTGCCCTCGTCGCCACTCCTTCTTCAGGGAGCGGACGGACATGTCGCCTTCTCTTTGACTGCCGGCATACTCCCGTCCACACTCCCTTGCCTACCTACTCGACTCCCCTTATCCACCCTTCCACCAGAGAGCCCGTCCGCCTGGGAGTGCGAGGGGGGGGGGCCAAGCAGTGGGGTATCGCACAGGGGTCGGCCTGGCGCGAGCTCGCCAAGTCGCCTTGAGCGTCTCAAAACTTTACCCACGACGACGGAGCCGGGTCTCTCATACGAGTGGCTTGCCGCATGATTCAGCCCCGGCTGTCTTTACGCGCCCCCTCTCTCTCTATACAAAGAAACAAAATAAAAAAAATATATACTTAACTACGGATCCGTACCTGCTGCATCATGGCGCCTCGCATCGCAATCACCGCCAATCTCACATGCCTCGGGTCTCCTGTCGACTTGTCCACCCACTCGAATGGCACGCCTTCCGACCGACCCCCCCCCCCCCCCCCATTTATTGTATTGTACAATATTGATGAAAGCCTTCGCTCGTCGTCGAGACCGGACCCTGTTTCAGGAGCGAGTCGTAGTAGTTCGGCAGATGGTGAGTGATGACGAAGGCTCAAGAAACAGCATCCGACAGCAGCAAATCCCCCGGCCCAAAGCGGCAGCAGCCCCGACGGAGCGGGCATTAGGCGCGGTGCTTGCCGGCTTGGCCCAGCCGTTCCCGCGTCTGGACTCATCTCGCGACGCGAACCCCAGCCCAGCCTGCCACGTCGTCGTCGTCGCCGTCGCCAACGGAGCGGAACCTCGCATCAAAAAGCAAAGGGAGCCGTGGGAGCGATCGCCCCGCCCCTTCCGCCGCCGCGACGAGGCCCAAGCCGTGCCCTGCTCCCG
Source organism: Aplosporella prunicola CBS 121167 (assembly GCF_010093885.1). NCBI lineage: Eukaryota > Fungi > Ascomycota > Dothideomycetes > Botryosphaeriales > Aplosporellaceae > Aplosporella > Aplosporella prunicola. The sequence continues at coordinate 859,789 of NW_022983536.1, forward strand.
CTCCCGCAAGATTAGTGCGCCTCTCTCTCTCTGCGAGCCCCGCTGATCCCCTGCCCGAAGCGTACGGGCGTACTATCGACTGGTTAATGCCCAACTGGTTTATACCTCATGGCCTAATAACTCGGCCTCCCAGCCGTCGGGAGTCGGGAGTCCCGACAAGCTTTGCGGAAGCGGCCGCTGCCAATCCCGCCGCGCCAGAGCAGAGCCGCGTCCTGCTCCCCGGACCCTGGACTGGGCTCCGCTCGACATCCCGCATGCAGCAAAGACTCCTTGGACGGCGGCCTCGGGCCGGGGGCGCCGCGGTGATTGTCAGCTGATGTGGCCCTGCCTGAGCCTCACACCCCCTCTCGCTCGGCAGCGCGCGTAGTTGGATATTGTCTTGTAGCAGGGCCACCGTGCATGGCCGTCCTCTCTGTAGACGAAGCATTGCGCTGTTTTCCATGTGTCCCAGGCGAAAGGGCCCAGCCGGACATATTGGCCGTGTTAAATCCGGCGCCAGGCTGTCGGGGAAGGGCGGGCGGTCGCGGCTGCCGGCGGCGCGGGCTGGTGGGAGCGCGGGGAGGAAGCGGCAGGAACGCGGAGGTGGCGAGTTGCCCGCCCTTCCCAGCCAGGAAACTCGCTGTGGGTTGTGGGTTTTGGCTAGCTGGACGCCTGGCCGCCTGATGATGAATGCATCAGATGAGAGAGCTGAGAGGGGGGGTGTTCGTACCGTTCAGGACGCGCCTGCGGGAACCGTGGGCCCGCCGATCCCAGGGTCGTGAATTCTGCTTATGCACGCCCGCCCGCTCTCTCGGTCGACCCATGCAAGACCTCGCATTTCCTTCCAACAAGCCATCACCCATCACCACCACCATCACCACCCCATCACGACAACTGTGATTTGCATTACCTACCAGCCGAAAGCCGTCCGAGTTATTTTTCTTCTCGCCTCGTCGCTCGATCGCCATGCGCGCGCGACAGGGTCAGGACGTGTCTGGTCATAATGGCTCCACCGCCCTCCCCACCGGAGAGCTTTTGCTCCAATGGGCCGCTCCCCGGGGCGGCAAATCAATACGTCGGGCTGTTGATCTCAGATGTTCTGGGCACATCAGCTGGTATGCAGGCTGCTGGTAACACGCAACTTTCACATTAGCCCATCGAGATCCATCGATCCCACGAGACGGTCAGAACAGCGAAGCAAGCCAAGAGGGCGCAGAGCATTTCCGACGCATGCATGCATGCATGATGGCCTGCCGGCACTCGGGTGGCACGTCTACGCGCCAGCACGGCGCGGGTAGGTACATGTACAACGGAGCAGCTTGTCGCCCAAGACCTAGACCCAGCCCGGAACGCTCGCTGTCCGCTGGCTCGAGCGGCTCTTCAAACCGGATGGTCGAGCTGTGCTCCCGGCTACTTATGTCTCGTGAACAAGTAGTTACCATCGTGGGCCGGGCCGCGCAGACCAACCGGGAACGAATGAGAAGTGGCAATGTGGAGAAGGTGATTTCCGCAGTCCAACGGCTCTCCCGCACTTAGTCGGGGTACGAGCGCTCTGATTTCCAGTTAGTCAAAGAACGGTTATTCCTGGTTGTGACGCAGGTGCCGGATGGCCTTGAGCCCGTCGCCGGATGCTCCTCCGAGCCGTGTTCGACGCCTGTTCCGGCCAACTCCCTGTCGTCGTTCAATTGCAATGGCAAGCCTGAACAACGGCTTCCTTAACCAACCGGTCAACTCTGCGAAAACTTTTCACTTGTTCCCTGTTGTCACCGGTCAAACTACAGGGGCGGTCAGAATTAGTTCCCTTTCTTACAAATCGCCAGCATCAACACGGCCAGTCAATCCCAAATCACAATATCGGAAGCCACACCTGGTTCCGAGCCATGGCACGAACCATGCACCGATTGACACCTCCATTGACATCCAAGGTCTAGTAGGTGATACTATTGCCAGCAAGTAGGGGAAGCTACCGACGATAAAAAAAAAAAAATCTCAACCTGCTAAAGACATAGCCGACATCAAGATCACCTATAAGACGACAGCAACAAAAGACCAGGTAACCCCCGCCAAGCAAAACACCAGCCGCAAGCACCATCGCAAGCACCCCATGCCAATCTCATTCTAGAACGCAGCCCATAACCCCATCCAGAAAATTCCTCGCCTATATCCACACTCCTAATCACAAGGCGACTCACACGCACCTCGCCCCTCTCATTTACTCCGGCCACAAATCCGCCATGATCCCAGCCACAACAACAACCACCGTCCTTAGCTACTAGGAGCTGCTACAGACTAACAAGGCGCTGAAACCCTGCCTTGCAGCGCACATGCCTGCCTGGGTGCCTGCTGCTGCTGTGGCTATAATCCATCGGCGCCACGTCCCGACGCCACGCCCGTAGATCTTAGCGCGCATCTTAAGATTCCCGCCAAAGCAACCTCTTTCCGTGAGGCTGGGAAACGCGTCCGCCTTGCGATTGTCGCGGTGGTAGCGGTGCGATCGGCTGTAACTACATAGGATCGGCAGCGGCAGCAACAGTAGCAGTAGTAGTTGTTGTGGTGGTGGTAGTTAGTGCTGGCAGTAGCGCAACAACCGCATCCCTCTCCCTCTCCCCATCCAACCAGGGAACCAGGCAATCACACATCTCCCACACTACTCTCATATTACTCCACTCCTCCATACCAGTACCCATACCCAGGCACAGCACGCCAGCACACCAGCACGCCCATCATATACACAAACCCAAACCCAACCCAACAAACCAGCACAAAGCCCCCAAGCCCCCAGGCCCCCAGCACCCATCCCTTACCACGCACCGTACAACAGAACCCCCCTCTCCCCCACCCCACACGCCTCCCCGCGAACGGCCTAGCCCCGTTTCAGCTTTGTCCCTCAGGGGAGCGGGCGTGCTGCGCGGTCTGTGTGTCAGCTGCTCGTGCCTCACTCGCGCGTGGCGTGTGCTGTGTTGTGCTGTGATGTGGGTGTGGATGTGGATGCCTAGTATGGGGCCGGGGTGGGGTTTGCTGGGTTGGTGGTGGCTGAGTGGTGGGTGTGTGTGTGCGTGCTGTACAATAGTAGAGGGAGAGGGAGGGTGGCTGTTGGTGCGGCGCGTTTGTGGGAGGGGGCAAGCACTGCGACCTGGAGGGCAGACTGGTTGCTCTGGCTAGCTATGTATGTAGGTAGCTAACTAATTAGCTAGCTGGCTGGCTATCTGACTATGTATGTACTGTACCGAGAAGACAAAGAGGCCGGGCCAGCAGCACTGCATTGCGCTCTACTGCACTGCACGACACTGTCTAGCTCAGCTCTATTCCGCAGTCAAATTAACCGTACCTACACACTGCATGCGTGTTGTTTCGTGAAGATCGCTCCTTCTTTTTCGCGTTCTAGCAGGTAGGTACAGTACAGTGCTGTGCTGTGCTGTCTATGCACAGCACGCAGGACCAGGATGCCGGCGGCCCTCTTGCTACTGCTGCTGAAGACACGATGCTGGCGCCATGCGCGCTGATGCCCTCATTCTTGCTCTTTCTATATTTCCTCGGCTCCCGGTGAACATATTATCGCCGAGATGCGCTTCGAGGCAAATACTTCCAGCTCACAGGGAACACCAATCTCAACGACAGACAGACAACCTAGAAAGGACGAAGAAGCTTGACGGCAGGTAGCGAGATCGAGGATACAGTTTCTTTGGAACAGCGAGCGAGCCAGAGGGTCCATGCCGACGGTTGGCAGTGCCTCGGATGGGGTCGTGATCGTATGTATGCCAGAGAAGCGGCCTACCGTCTGCGCTCGTAGCCGCTGCGGTCACGATCACGGTACCGCTCCTCGCGCCTGCCGTACCGCTCCCTGCTCCTGTCTCGCCCGCTGCCGCGGAACTTGTCGTCGCCGCCACGCCTGTAGTCGTCTCTACGCCGGTCGTCGTGCCTGTCTCTGTCATCCCTGCGCCTGTACTCATCTCTGCCATCCCTCCGCCTCTCGCGCGGACTGTGGCTGCGCTGCCGCCGGTGGGCGCCGCCGTCGGCCCCCCTGTCGGCCCCCTTGCGCCCTTGGCCCCGCTCAAACACCATGCCGTAGCCGGCGTCGCGGGCGTCGTCATCCTCGGGCAGCTCGGCGCGGTACTGGCGCTTCTTCTCCAGGCTGTCGATGCCGCCGAAGCCGCCGCCCTGGCGACGCAGGCGCTTGCTGTTCGTCGCGTCGCGCCACGTCGTCGAGAGCTTGGAGACGGACTGCGAGAAGTCGACGTGGATGCGGTGGTCGTCGATCAGGACGTCCTGCATCTTGAAGTAGGCTAGCTCGCATGCCTTTTGCTCGTCGAACTCGATGAAGGCGTACTGCAGGCTGTCGCCCGTCGTCTTGTCGCGGATCACCTCACACGACAGGATCTTGCCGAAGCGCGAGAAGATGATCTCGAGGTCCTCGTCTTGTGTCACGGGGTTCAGCTTGCACACGAAGAGGACGTTCTCCGGGGGCTTGACCTCGGCAAATGGCAGGTCGCCCATCATTTCGAGCGTGAGGGCCTGGGCGCGGGCCTCGCGCTCGCGCCGCAGCTTCTCCAGGTGCTCGGGGTCACCCTCTTGGATGTCTTCGTCGTCGGCTATGCGCACCGTTGCCAGCTGCGCCTGCGAGGGCACGGGGCTTTCGGGCGGCTCGACCAGCCCCGGTGGGTCGGGGAACGGGTCGTCGAGCACGATCGTGTGTCGGATGCGGATGTCCTTTAGCGGCCGCCCCGTCTCATCCGCAAAGGCATTGTTGATCTTCTCCAGCGCGTCGAAGCCTTCCACCACCTGCCCGAACACGGCGCCCTTCCCGTCCAGGTATTCAATGTTCTCGCCCAGCGTCACCAGGAACTGGCTCCCGGCCAGGCGCTCGTCGGGATCGTGCGGCCCGGGCAGCGTTGCCATGCTGACGGTGCCGCGCTCGGCATGCTTGAGCTTGGCGCTCAGGTCGGGGACGAAGGTCTTCTTGGCGGGGTTCATGGGCTCGAGCAAGCCCCAGACCGAGGAGCCGCCATCGCTGTCCTTGGAGTCCGGGCCGATGGGGTCGCCGGTCTGGAAAGAAAAGTCCTTCTGGACAGAGTAGACGGGAGCATAGTTGTAGTACTTGAGCTTGCAGAGCTTTAGGAAGCTATGAGGTAGATGCGAAGGCGGCTTGGTCAGTGGATTTAGCTTTTCTACAATGCACGAGGGGCGCGACAGCACTCACTTTTCGCAGCACTTGGGGGCCTCGTCGACGCGCAGGTCGATCGTGATGTCGCCGACGGAGGTCTCGAGCAGCACGGACATGGTGTGCGTGTGCGTTGGCGGAGTCGAAGCTCGTGAAGCTTGAAGAAACAGTCGCGTCGCGATATGACGATGTGTCGAGCCCTGAGGCTAGTCCGTTTTAGGTAATGTCTCAGGCACGGCAGGGCACCCACCACCAGGTATTCCTACCTACAATAGCTACTCCCTACCGGCCATTCCGCCGTCTTCTTGGCTTCGCGACGCAGTGGCACCCGGAATTGCGCGACCTCATCGACGGAGGACGGAGATGTGCGGCCCGTTCCACGGTAGGCGAGGCGCTGGGGGAAAGCTGTCGTCACTGCTGATGAAGCCGGAGTTAGTGGGTGTTGCTGGCCGGGCATGTCGGTGTTGCCGATTTAGGATGAGAGAAGGTGTGAGGGTGGGTAGGGGGTAAAGGAGGAATTCAGGGATGTATCTAATCCTCCCCAGTGAAGTTCTCGAAAAAGACACGCTCGTCTCGCATGAATTACTTTCTACGAGGAAGCTCATTGATTGTGAGCAGCACCGGTTGCGTCGCCTTTCATGTTGATTAGCATGTCGACTGTCGACCTCATGTTTGTTTCTCGTTTGCATTGTCTTTGGCAACTGTCGCCGCCTATCCTGATGGCTTGGTATAGGTACGGAGTATAGAGGTGAGTGCTGATTGTCTAATATCTTTGCCATTTTACCACTATGCTGGGTTTGCATTTGCAATCGATGCGTTTATAGGGGAGGCAGGACCATATAGTGTGCGAAGAGATTGACGGGAGAACAACACACTCGCAGTGCGGAAAATACGCTCCCGAACACTCGAGAAGGCCGCACGAGCGGCTCAGTCTACCCTACTCACTATCCTCATATACCTTGCCTCGCTAAGAACAGGATAGGAGTATCGGGCCAAGCACGATGTATCCGCCAACGATTTCGAAGTACACTGCTCGTGAATCGGAATGCTTTGCTCCTTTGCAATGCTGGCATGTAGTTGGTCGTGCTAAGGATGCTGTCTCACTGGCTCGCCACTACCTACATACTTCCTCACACCGAGCCCTACGTGTAACGCTGACGGCGAACGACGCCACGTCTCGCCGTGGTATGTTGTGGTAAGCCTGTGGTGGATGTAGTTTGTGGTGAGCGAGCAGAACGAGATTGAAGATGAATAAGAAGAGAGAACTGGGAGTAGTCATATATACAAGCAGAGATTACATATTGAGTAGTGGTAGTGGTTATGAAAGACATAAGATAGGCTCCGGGAGGCGTCAAAGGTGTATCAGAGCGAAACTCAGTGACAGCGCTTTGTGGATGATATACAACAGTTTTTTTCGACCTTCAAAGAGCTGTGCAATGTGGTACAATATGGCATTGTTTGGGCTGGCTGCTAGGTCTACTTTTATATTTATGGCACTGACTTTTGGACCGTCGCTACATATTTCTAAGCTGGAGCATCTTCTTCGGGATGTATGGCTTGAAGACAGGCTGGCTCATTGCACTTAGCATTAGGTGCCACAGGGAGAAGGTAAGTTGGTGTGGTTGGCTCGGGTTGCTGTGCTGATGTTAGTAGCGACTACGTTCGCATGTAATTACAGGTGAGGGCAGTATTGACATAAACATCGCAGACTATGAAAGATTATTGCGAAGAGTCGGCGAACGTACAAGCATCTCAGCAGCATCATGATCATCGTAAGCAATGAAGGACCAAAAACATTGACACTGACAACCAGCGCGATGACGCAGCCCGAACAAACCTGCTCTATATAATACCCACATGCCAATCTCTAAGCATGGAATCGAGCTTGTCAGCGACGCAGTCGCCTGGTTCAAGTAATGGGCGCTCTGGTCTGGGGGTAAACACCAATTTGGCTGTCCCTAAGACAAGTGAGTGAGGGTTTGGAAAAGGGAGCACGCCTGAGGAGGTGGATTCGATTCCTTTTGCCGGCAATGTGAAAGTTTGTTTTCTTTTTTTATTTTGGGAATGTGAATGTGTTAGATGAATGGATGTTGATTGAAGTGAGTACGACCATTCTCGAGGATTCTTTGTAAGTGTGCCCTTCTTTTCTCCTCATCCTTTCTCGTTCCTTTACACTTTCCTCCCACACATACATCCAAGTCGTGCGATGGGCCTTGCCAGAACGCCCGCCTTTTCCACCCGCGTCCCGCTTTGCTTTTATGGGCTCAGACACAGCGCCGCACGCCGTAATTGATCTTCCCGACTTTGCGAGCTGTACGCTACGCATCGCTCTGAGGACAGACCAAAGAGACCCTTCACAAGCTGGGCATAGCTAGCCGTGTCTCTTGCGTCCATGCGTCGGCGGACCATCGCTCCCCTCAATTTGCGTTTGCGTGTGGTCCCTGGACCACGCGTCTCTGCGTTGAGCGGGCTTTCTTTGCGCTCTCACTTTTAGACTTGCGGACCAGTATTTGCTATCTGAGCTGTTTAAAGATGTGGAAACATTATGACTATAGATAATGTCGAGTGGATAAATATCTGTCGGGTCAGTCAGTCATCAATGATCACGCCTGCGCATTTCACCGACAGATTTGTAGGCATATATCTAGCAGGCCCGTCTCACGACTTCTCGGTGTACTAAGCACTTCCCAGAACGTGATTCATTGAGTTCGTCTATCCTATGTGCTTCATCACGACAAAATCACCACTTGAAAAACAAAGGCCCGAATGAGAGAACCATGGTGCTATCGACAAGACAAATAGGGCAACAAATCTAGCACCTAATGTTAAGCTATAGGTACAATTAAATCAAAACTAAAGTTCGCCGCCCCTTGTCCTGCAAAAAACGTTGATATATCGCTCACTGCTAAATATCCCCAATGTTTTCCAACCACGCAAAGATATCCTGACCACAACCAACCTCACCCAAGCCCCCTAATTTACAAGCTAGTCTACTCGACCATACAGCACAAATTCTCATAAGCGTCTGATCATTATTTAGTCTTGTCTGGTATAACGGCATGGCTTCATGTGTGCATTTAATCGTGCAGACACTGAAAAATAAAATTGGAAAGAAGCGAGGATATAGTATGTTAGGGTATTATAGAGCCAGTATCAGGGCTGTATGCTTCGGGCCCGTAGTATAATGGTTTTACGTTGTAAGTAAGAATATGTGTCTCAGGGTAGGAGAAAGATGAGACCAGTCCGTATACGCATAAGCACTCACTGTACGACCAGACTGGCAGCTACATACGGTTGTAGGTAGATATAGGCACACTAAAGTACCTTAACTTTGTAGTTAGTTTAGCAAGCAAGAACTACCTTTAACCCCGCCCTATCAGTGGCCATCTGCCAGTTTGCTCCACTTCACACAAGTATATCTTTCTATATTCTCACTCATTTGCTTACAGCATTATCTACTATCTTAGACGCCATGGCAAGAAAGACGCTGTATGGTGAGAAGAAGGCCAGACATACCAGAAAAACAGCTAGGTTGCTTACCCCCAACCGGAACAAGACAACTTCTTCTTTCCCACTTTACTTAAAAAACTACTTACTTCACAGTAGAAAATGCTAGCCATCATCTCCACACCACGATACTCCACACCAGCGTAGAATAATGGTAGCGACTACTATCATCGTAGTATGAAAGCATATCAGCTAACCTCTTACGTACTGCAACTGTTTCGCAAAGAGCGTAGTGTAGTCTAAGGCGAAGCCATTCTTGTGAGACATAGTAGCTTCTCCACAGGTTTAAAGTTGTCACCGCGCTCCTTTTAGGTGAGAAGCGCTGCTTTGGAGAGCTGGATATCTGATTCCATAGCTATTTATAACAGATACACAATGACGTTGGCGGATTTTTGAGTCGCTTTCACAGAGGTCCAGTTTGACGTTGTAGGTTTGCAAAAGTTAAACGGTCTGAAAGCGTAGTTAATATGTGGTACAGCGCCTACAATTTCTTCTGCTCTACGTTCTCGATTGCTGGTGCAGACGATAAAGGGGGAAAATTGAGACCAGTTGCGTCCATTGCTGAAGGAATTGTTGGACCGCGGTTGACGTTCCTTGCTCGGCTTGGCTTGAATAAGGTTTTGGCATTATTTCTGTCTCTTTCATTCATTCTTTTTTATGAGGTTTGAGCTTGCAGTATGTTCCTTGGTTCCATGTAGAGTGTGATCTGGCACATTGGAGCCTTTGAACGATGATGCAAGAAGTACTGTGAATAGTTAACAATGACCAAATCTGGGATGAACATGAAAATACAACATAGAGGACAGGAGATTTGGAGGCCAAGTTAAAATTAAAAGCTACATTAAGAAGAGAGGCTCGGGTAAAGTTCAATCCCAGTCATTTATCGTTAATCTCATCGCAGATTAATCTGCACACGGACATTGCTCGCGGCCCGCACCCGCCTACACTTACAGCCAGTTCTAGCCTAAGCAGCCTGGCTCTTCACGTACTCGACAATATCATCCCTTGCAACAGCAACCAAGAACCCGTCATAGCTCTTCTCGCCCACCGTCTGAATAACAGCACCATCGACCCGCTCGTCCTTCCCTACCTTCTCGATAACCTCTCGCGCACCTCTGATGTTCTTATCCGACGCAGCAGCCTCCTCATCGGCCAATCGACCTTTCCTAACCACGTTATCGACGATCAGACAAGCGCGCGGTGTGCACATCTTGGCCGCCTGATCAAAATAAGTCCAATTATTCTCCTTGTCCGCGTCGATGAACGCGAACCCAAAGCGCTCCCTCTGGCCCTTGTTGACTTCTTCAACAAGCTTAGGCAGCACGTCGACGCCACTGCCGACGATGATCTCGACACGGTCCGCCACGCCAGCAGCGCGCAAGCTATCTTTGGCAACAGCAGCGTGCTTCGCGTCGACCTCGACCGTCGTGATCTTGATGTCCGGGTTCGCGTGCGCGAGCCAGATGGTTGAGTAGGCGCCGAGCGTGCCGACTTCGAGGGCGTGCTTGACGCCCAGCATGCGTGCCTGCAGCATCAGGAACTTTCCCTGAGCGGGTGAGACGGCGATGTCGGGCAGGCCGTTCTCTGTCTGCGCTTTCCATGCTTTGTCGAGAACCTCGGACAGGGCCTTGTTGCGGCCATGCAGGTGCGGGATTGCGTAGTGGTCGACGGCGTCCCAGCGCGGGTCATGCTCGTGGGAGGCGTGGATCGAAGGGTGGCTCGACATTGTGTAGGTGGAGGATGAGGTGGAAGTGAGAGTTTGGTTCTGGGAATGGTCATGTCAACGGCAACGGAAGCGGGGCAGCTTTATAGGCAAGATGACGACGTCAGCACGCAAAGACATGATCGGGTTTAGCGGTAATAGCGACAGCTGTGATAGTAGGATGGAGCGAATAGCCGATCGGACATAACGCGTACAGCCGAGAGAGAGTGGTATGTACACGCCGACGTCGGGGGCATGGAGGAAAGAGAAGATGAAGTCGAGTCTGGCACTCTGCGACACAAGGCGTGGCGGAACAACGTTGACGCGGGCCCTGTTGGGCTTGGCAGGCCTGATTTCCGCTCCGAACAGACCGACTCAGGCGGTGCAAGAACGCCATACACCCACCAAAGCTCCTCAACCCGTCCAGACGCCTGTCATCCGCAAGATACCCCGGCGAGCCTCCCCTCTCCGCCCTTGACTTGCTCGTTGCCCTCTCCGCCGGTGCCATTCTCAACGCCTCCCCCGTCCCCCACGTGCCCCTCCCGACACGATAGTATCGAGTTGAACGTCATTTCTTCCTAATCCGGGGCGCGACAACACAACTGCCCCACGACCTGCACCTCAAAGCCGATCGCTTCTTTCACCTGCACAGAGCCACACAGCCGAGCCATGGATACCAACATGGAGGACGTGGGAAAGCTGCCCGATCCCAGCCAGCTCTCGTCCATGAAGTCGGAGCCCACGACCATCCCCACGCTGGACGGCTGGATCGAGAGCCTGATGAGCTGCAAACAGCTGAAGGAGGAAGATGTCCAGAGGCTTTGTGACAAGGTACGGGCCTGACCTAGGGCATTGCGAGAGAGCAGGAGCTGACGTGGTGCAATGCCAGGCCCGGGAGGTGCTTCAAGACGAGTCGAACGTCCAGCCAGTGGTACGTCTTCAGCCTCGCTGAAATTTGCCCCGTGTCAATTGCTCACCCCCGCCACCAGAAATGCCCTGTCACAGTCTGCGGTGACATCCACGGCCAGTTCCACGATCTGATGGAGCTGTTCAAGATTGGTGGTCCCAACCCCGACACCAACTACCTCTTCATGGGTATGCCAGATCTACATCATCTCGCCATCGCTGTTGATGCGACGTCCTAACCTGGCTATAGGTGACTACGTTGACCGTGGTTACTTCTCCGTTGAGACCGTCACTCTCCTTGTTGCCCTTAAGATCCGCTACCCTCAACGCATCACCATCCTCCGCGGCAACCACGAGTCGCGCCAGATCACCCAAGTCTACGGCTTCTACGACGAATGCCTCCGGAAGTATGGCAACGCGAACGTCTGGAAGTACTTCACCGACCTCTTCGACTACCTCCCCCTCACCGCCCTCATCGACGGTCAGATCTTCTGTCTCCACGGCGGTCTGTCTCCCAGCATCGACACCCTCGACAACATTCGCGCCCTCGACAGGATACAGGAGGTGCCGCACGAGGGACCCATGTGCGATCTGCTCTGGTCCGACCCCGATGACCGGTGCGGCTGGGGCATCTCCCCCAGAGGTGCGGGTTACACCTTCGGCCAGGACATTTCCGAGGCCTTTAACCACAACAACGGCTTGACTCTGGTCGCGAGAGCGCATCAGCTGGTGATGGAGGGCTACAACTGGTCTCAGGACAGGAATGTCGTGACCATCTTCTCAGGTACGGAGACTTCGGGCCCCCCATAACATGACTAGCGCAGCGCGCTGACTCGTGCCAAACAGCACCCAACTACTGCTACAGATGCGGCAACCAGGCCGCGATCATGGAGATAGACGAGCACCTCAAGTACACCTTGTAAGTTCCTCCCGAGCCTCGATCCTATATTCAAGGACACAATGGCGACTCTCCCTCCACCGCAGCCGCAGTGCTAACCGTATTCTCTCCACCGCACAGCCTCCAATTCGACCCATGCCCGCGCGCCGGCGAGCCCATGGTCTCGCGCAGGACCCCCGATTACTTCCTTTAGCATGCTTCTAGACAGCGAGTTGTGTGTTGGCGCAGTGTTGTGGAGGGTGGATTCACGACAAGAATTATAAACTCCTTTGCATGCATGCAATCAAACGTTGCGGGGTTGCGCAGGGTCTTGACACTTGGTAGACTGTACATATGCATCACGGCAGCCTATCAAAACAACGAAAGGGAACCCGGGCGGGCGGACGGATTGACGCTGCTGCTGTCGCTGCTGCTGCTGCTGCTGCTGCTGCTGCTGCATGCTGCATGCTGCCGCGAGTTACTGCCGCGGTCCAGTATGTCAGTGCGTCGGTCGGTCCGTCGGTTCGTGTGCTCGGCTTGATGCTGATAATAATCGCTTGTCTTGGTTGGGAGCTCTGAGCCGGGGTTTGGCGTGCGTGCATGCGTGCGTGTGTGCGTCCACTGTATGCGCTGTTTTTGAGGCTGGCTTGGTGTTGTGCATGGCTGGCCGGTGTCGTGACTGTCCGGGTAAATGAGGCGCTGCCATTGCCATGCCTTGTTCGTGCCGTGCGCATTTATGCCTTTCTTCTCTAATGGACAGGTAGGTACCTAGGAGCAGGTTCTGGTGTCGTGAAAGCGCGTCGCTGTATTGTGTGAAGTCGAGTCGACCCTTCCTCCCCTTTGGCCTCCCTTGCTTACTTCTCTAGCTATACACCGCGCCCGGCTCTGCCTTCTAGGTACGCCTTTCCCGCTTTCTGCACGCGTGTATTTTGTATTTTGCGGTGTTATGCGAGGATTGGGCTGGGAAGGGGTGCGGTTGTTTGTTTGCTTTTGTGTTTGTGTGTGTGCGTGTGTGTGTGCGCGTTTAGTGAGGTAGTGTAGTGTAGTGTAGTGCTGGGTGGGGATAGTGTTTTTGGGACTTGGGAACTACTAATCACTTTGCTGGTGCATATGTATGTATGGATCTGTGGAGGGTGGGATGGGTTGAGAGGGTTGGGTTTGTTGTCTTGTTGTCTTGTATTTCGGTTCTGTTGCTTTTTTATGGGGATGAGATGAAACAGTGGTATTCAGAATACTAAGGCAGTGACTTTGCTGGCGGTGGATGGAATAGACTAAGCCGGGCTAGGGGGGCTTGTGTGGCTTGGGTAAGAGTGAGGGGAGAGAGGGGGGTTTTCAGATTTTCCTGGCTCTTTTTTTGGCTTCTTGTTCTTTTTCTTGTTCTTGTTCTCGTTGTTGTTATTGTATGTCTGGTGTGGGATTGGGGACGGGAAGAGGAGAGTAGAAAAGAAAGGAAAGAGAAAAGTAAAAAAGTAAAAAAGTAAAAGGAAAGAGGGTAAGGATGGCATGTACCAGACAGACGGATTAGGAGAGTGAGTGAGCGAACGAGCCGGAGGTCTAGACTACAGTCAGTCAGTCGGCCAGCCACCACTGTCTGTCTGTCCGCTCTCACAAAGAAACACGCCATCCTCGCCACCACAGAACCAGAACAGGACGGACCAAATGCCAAAGCGAGGAAAAGAGAACGAGAAGAAGAGAAGAAAGCGAAAGGCAGCCTAACACACCCACCAGCCTCCACCTCGCAGCAAGCCAGCCAGCCAACCACCAGTGAACTAAGCAAGTAAGTACCTAGGTAGGCACCAACCAAACGCACCGCACCACACCATAGCACGCCCCGCCTCGCCCCGTCGCTGCCCTTCCCCGCCCACAGCGCGCTGCCCACCGCCCGCCGCCTGCAACCACCCGCACCCGCACCCGCCGTTCGCTCGTGCCTGAGACACGGCATGCGCACGCGCATCCGCATCCGCGTGGGCGCGCGTGCGCCGCGCCGCGCAGCCGTTCGTCGTGCCTGGCACCGCAGCGACGCAGCCCGCACGCAGAGCGCAGCGCAGCGCAGTGTGGCGTGGCAGGGCGAGGTGCGCGGCGGGATGCCGTGTGACGCGGGGGCGGGTGAGGGCGTCGCGCGGTGGTGCTGATGCTGGTGCGGAGAGGGGGGAGAGCGAGGGAGGGCGCGTTGATGGAGGCAGGTGGGGGCGGAGGAGGGGGAGGAGTATTTGTGGTGGTGAGGGAGGAGGCGGTAGGCAGGGAAGAAAGAGACGCAGAAAGAGATAAACGCGAAGAAGACGTAGATGAACCCAGCCCATCCCCGGGGCATGACCATCCCCCTCTCACAGCCCCTACGCCACTAGAAGCACGCTCCCTGCTCGCCCCCGCAAAGAGAGAAAAAGGAAAAAACAAAACCCACACACACACACACACACACACACACACACACACACATCCACACGCCCCCAAAGAAAGAAAGAAGCCAGAACCCAACCCGGCTAGCGCAGCAACGAGAACAGAAACGCGCTTCCCAGCCCCCATATCCGTACCCATACCCATGCCCATGCCCTGGCGCTGCCGCCGAGCCGCAAAAGCAATTCTCAGAGTGAGCGAGCCAGCCAGCCTTGCCGTAACGGGCAGGAACGCGAAAACGGCTTGAACGGGAAACGGCGCGTTTGTGCGATGCGGGCGAGGGGGGTGGCGTTTGTTTGTGCGCTGCGACTGATGGAGGCGGAGACGGAGACGGTGGTGGATGGGGATGGGGATGGGGTTGTGAGGACTGATCAATGAAAACAATCTCACTCTCAATCTCAATCTCTCTTCTCGTCTCCATCACCCATGTCCGCAATCACCCACCCAGCCAACCAAACACCGCACACCCAGGACCCCCAGACGCCACCGCATCAGCCACGCCTACGCCCATCCCTACCCCTGTCCTTACCAACCCACACAAACACACCTCACGCCAACGTCCCCCAACCAACCCGAACATACGGTGAGCACCAGCAGCACCAACAGCAGCAGCAACACTCGCACCCGCACGCCCAGCGCACGCGCGCGCGCACCCACGCATGCATGCACGCACGCACGCCACGGCCGCGGAGCGGTGCCCGCCGCTGCTGCTGCATGTACATGTACCGTATGTGCACACACACACACACACACACATACACATACATACACACAGCAGCGTCAGCGTAAGCGTAAGCGCGCTGGAAAGCCGTGGCGTGGCGTGCGTGCATGCGTACGGCGTGCGGCTGGCGTGCGGAAGTGGCGGGAGCGGCTGAGAAGCTATCTAGCTAGATAGCTTTGTGTGCCTGTGTGAGTGAGTGAGCGAGTGAGTGCGTTAGTGCGCTGCCCGCTGCTGCTCGTTTGGTGTGGCCGTTGGCTGGCTGGGGGGTTACGCAAGGGACGGGACGAGACGGGACGGGACGGAGCGGAGCGGGGATGGCGGCGGGTGTGTGTGCGAAGGGGGAGGGGTGCGTTTGCGCTGGAGGGTAGGTGGTTATCGTCTACGTCAGTACCTATGGGTGGATGTATGTGGGTAGTTAGAGGCTAGGTACCTACTCTAGGTAGGGAGTTGATGGACCTGCAGCGAGTGAATGAATGACGTCTTGTCAAGGCATGTTTCCACAATAACAACCACCTACGACGACGCATGTAGTACTCGGTACAACCACTCAGCCAGCCAGCCAGCAGCCCCATCAGCGCGCTTCCAAACAGCTTCCGGATCCCAAGGGCCGCCCCTCCCCGCCACGGAGACACATGCGCCTACATGCAGCCGAACACGTTGCAACCCCAGCAACAGCAGCATCGTACTACTGCCGTAGCCCGTCACCGCATCCGAATCCCAGGGACGGACGCACGAATTGCGTCGTCCAGTGATGGACAGCATAACAGTGACATCGTCCTCCCCGCCCGTTGCCCGTTGCCCGTTGCCCGGCCCGTTCTCCATCGCCGCCGTTGTCCACCAGCGCCGTTGACATCTGTGGCGACCCGGGCCCGACGCAGCAACGTTGCGCTACGCGCGCGACGGCACGGCGGATGAGGAAATGGCGAGGGGAATCCGGGAGTGGGGGCCAGGAGCCGTGGGAGCGAAGGAAGGGAGCGAAGGAAGCAGAGCTAACGCGCTTGAAACGGAACGAATTAGCAGCAACACGAGCACGTCCAACAACCAACGACGACATTGACGTCGCCAACAACAAAGTATGCGTTTCAAGGACGAACAAGATAATGGACACGGAGCAAAGGATTTTAAGCGAGGCGGTCAGCAAAACAGGGAACCGTAGTAGCAATAGCGATAGCAACAGGAGCGGCTGCATAGCGACAGCGACATCGGCCATGCAAAATAAGAGATAAAACATAATGCAGATTACGCATGATTCCGCCCAGACTAGACCGGCCGATCGGTCGAGTGAAAGAGGAATACAGACAGACGTAAGAGTTGTGCGACGCAGACCAGCTAAGAACCGTATTTCCTACAACCCCGGACCTCGTCACCAAAAACAGAGAGACAGAGAGAGAGAGAGAGACAGAGACACATGGAGGGATGAGAGAGATGATGGTTCTTATTCGATGACGACAACGACGCGCCTTTTTTGGGGAAAGAAAGCAAGAAGTGGTGTGAGAAAGAAAAGAAAGGGAAAAAAAAAAGTACCCAGAAAGTGAGTGAGAGAAATTATCTCCCCTCTGCCGCCAAGAAGTGCTACGAAAAAAAAGAAGAGGGGGAGAAAGTTAAAGTGCCGATAAGTATCTTTAATAGAAAGAGAAAAGCGGTAAAAGAAGAAATTGTAGAGGGAAAAAAAGGCAAAAAGGGTTGTCGCTTGTGTCGTCTCTACTCCTCCCATCAGTGCTCCGGCAAAAAGAAAACGATGAAAAACAGGTAGATGCATGACCGTTGGTATAATGGCTACCACATTATTCCCTCCTGCTCCGTGCGTGCGTTCGTGTGTTTGTGTGGCAGCCGATGCAATGATTCCACCTTCCTACCATGCCCAGTTCCTTCCACTTCCCAAATCATTTACCCGGACCACCAACGTAAGACGTACTTTGCTTGCTTGCGCGCGTGTGTATGGGTATGGATGCGCTTTACATGACAATGCAGCAGCAGCCCTTGTTCTCGGCATCACCGTCCATCTCCATCTTGCCCGAGGGACCGTTGCCGCCGGCCGCCGGCGCGCCCGGTGACGACATCTCGCGGTTGTATCTCCTGATCTCCCGAACGAGGTCGTAGAAGGCGTTGTCGACATTGACGCGCGATTTCGCAGACGTCTCGAGGAACTTGCATCCGAATTGCTTCGCCAGGTTTTGGCCCTCTGTGGATAGCAACGAAAGCTGCGGTCAGCCAACTGCACCAGTCGTGTCCATTGTTGTCCTTTTGTTCTTTGTCTTTTTTCTCTTGTTTGAGGAGGGAAAAATAAATGCGTGTTTACTGACCTTCCGTCGAGACCTGCCTCTCGGTCTCCAAATCACACTTGTTGCCAACGACGATGATGGGGAAGTAGTCCTTGTCCTTGACGCGCAGAATCTGCTGCTGGAAGGTCATGATTTCCTCAAAGGATTGCCGGGAGGTTATCGAGTAGACGAGCAGGAAGCCCTCGCCGGTCCGCATGTACTGCTCGCGCATCGCCGAGTACTCCTCCTGGCCGGCGGTATCGAGGACGTCGAGGAGGGCAACCTCTTCATCGATAACGCACTGCTTGCGGTACGAGTCTGCGGGCAGCGACGTCAGCGTCGGGTGTTGGCGATGATCTGCGCGAAGAAAGGGGGGCATGGGCGGTATGGCAATGCCGCGGGCAACGCACCTTCAATGGTCGGGTCATACTCGTCGACGAAGTGGCTCTGGATCAGCTGGATGGTCAAGCAGGATTTACCCACACCACCACCTCCTACTACTACGAGCTTGTATTCTCTGAGGAACTGCACGAGTCAGGTCAGCCGAAGCGAGTGGGTCGGGCGAGCGAGATGAGGGCAGCGCACCTTGGACGCCATTGCTGCGAGGAAAGGAAGAACGGCGGTCGGTGCTAGCTTTGGAGTTGGAGCTGCGCGAGGCGGGCGTCGGAGGGGATGGCTCGTCGGCGGGTGCTTCGCTTGCGCTTGGTTGGCTGGTTCGGGGGAGAGCGAAAAGAACGGAAGGCTCGAGCTGGGACGGACGACGACTCGAGGCGGATGCGAGGGCTCTCTCTTTTCTGTAGTGTGTGTGGTGTGCCCGGACAATGGGAGGTTGGGGGGGGGAGAGGGAGAAAGAGAGAAGAGGGAAAGAGAGTGGAACGGGGTGAGGTTGTGTTGTTCGGGAGAAGAGTACAATGCGGGCGCGGGTAGGAAGACGGCCAGTGCCCTGGGCGTCTTCGCTGCCCGGATGGCCCGTCCTCAGCAAGAATCAGTCGAGCAATCTATCGCCTCAATGCCATTCGATAAGAGCCGCGGGCCAGGTGCGCGCGAGCCAAAGAAAAAAAACACGCCCGCCTTTTTTTTCGCTCCTCCCCTCCCCCTATGTTGGATGGCATACAAGCTGCAGTGTGTCTCACTCCAGCCGCCCGCCCCCATTGCCGCCGAGCCTATCTCCGGCCCGCCGCTGCCACGTAACTTGCCTTTGCGACTCGTGCCCCCGGCCCAATCCCACTCTCGCTGCCCGCCTCTTCTCGGCGCCGTGCAGGTCATGTTATGGCCGCTGCATGCGCATTCCCGAAGCCTCACTTCCCAATCGGCCGCCCCACCCTGCCCACGATCTTCACGCGACCCTCCCAACGGCCTTGCATCTCTGACGTTTGCCCTGAAACCCCTGCCACTCAACTCAGCTGCCTGTCTCACCAAAGTGCTATTGGTTCTGGTGCGCGTCGTAAATTCATGCATGCATGGCCAATCTACTCTGAGTCGTCCTCGCCCTCGACCACCACCCGTTTGCCATCCACCGCCTTCTCCACCTCCGGAACCAGGCTGCGCATGTACTCGACATCGCGTCCCACGAGCGTCACCGTGTTGCGCGCCTTTCCCCACCGCGGGTAGCTTCCCACCTTGATGCCTCGCGCCTCCACCTTGGCAGCTAGCTCCGTCAGATAGCCCGCGACAGAGCTCTCTGGCATCGGCGTCGAAATCATTATCCTGTGAATACCCTTGCCCTCCGGGTCTCTCAAGCGCGGCAACAACTGCGGCTTCAGCGCGTCGAGCATCCTCTCGAAAAGCCGAGGGATGCCTGGAAGTATATGTATGTTACCGTTGACCACGCTGATGGGCACCCACAGCTCCTCGTCGACAAACACTGCCTGTTCATCCAAAGGTCTGTTCTTGTCGATTGGCAGAAGAACCATGCGCTTCTTCGCTTCAAGCGCAGGCGAAGGCTCGTCCCAGTTAAATTTCGGCTTCGAGGGATGCGGTTTCGAAAGACGCTTCATCCGCTCATAGGCCTCTTCGTGAAGCACCAACGGTAGATCAAAGGCTTTTGCGATCGACTGGTAGGTAATGTCATCGTGCCTGTCCCCAGTCAGCCTCCGTCCAATGCGCTCGCTGGCCGCGGTGCTTACGTTGGTCCAATGCCGCCCGAAGTCACAACGAAATCGTAGTTATTGGACATGCGCCGCGTAGCCTCGACAATCTCGTCTTCATCGTCGGCGATGACCTCGATGCGCTTGAGTTGGATTCCTAGACGGAAGCAGAACTTGGCGAAGAAGGCCGAGTTCGTGTCGACGGTCTGCAGGGTACTGAATTAGCGCATGGCATAGACTCGAGAGGGCGGGGACCTCGACCTTGCCGCCGAGGACTTCGTCTCCTATGATCAGAGCTGCGGCCGTGTGGATCATGCTCTTGCCCTGCGCGCTGGTTGCAGCCATGGCCGGGTACGTGTGCGTGCCGGAGCCGAATGCGGCGGAACGATGGGCGTAGTTGGGGAGAGGACGAGAGAAGTGTCTGGCAAGCTGGCTCAGGCGGCCGAACATGGGTTGTGGAGCAGTACTTCAGGCAGCAGCAGCAGCAGCGGGAAGAGCGAATGGAAGTGAGAGAGGCCGGCGGGCGCAGCATCAAAGGCGTCATGAGAGGCGGCGCGCGAGTCATTACTAACGCCAGGTGGGTCGCGAACGCGTTCCCCGCATGACATCTGCGGACGTCGACGAGGGGCTGGCGTCCGCTGCTTCTTCAGCCCTACCAACGTCCCCTCGACACCTCGTACCTCGCCGCATTCACGTCCTCCGAAATGGTTCATCCCCGCCGCCCTCGTCCCCGCGACCCGCCCACCTGCTGACGCCCGCCCCAGGCCTCCGAAGCAAGACTCTACACCTTCTCGCAGGAGACGCGCGACAAGCTGCGGAAGTTCCGCCTGGGCACGTCCAGAGCCAAAGATGCCCAAGCCGTCATCTGTACGCACGCTTTTCCCCGACGCCGCTAGGGGGGAATGAGAAAGAGAGCGAGAGAGAGAGATATGGATCCTGCTCCGATCGATCTCGCCTCCTTTTCCCCTCGCCGCGCCCGCCTCCCTGCGCGCCCGACACGTACTGAGACGGCTCCTGCCTCCCTCCAGACCAGATAGACAAGAAGTCGCTCGAGATCTCGCAGGCCGATGCCGAAGTGTACAACAACATGCAGAAGTTGGCCGACAAGCTGCCGGACAACTCGCCGCGCTACGTCCTGCTGAGCTACCCACTCGAGCTCGTACGAGTCCCCTCCCCCTTCCCCCTCCACGTCCCCGAAGAACGAGCCAGTACCAGCCCAGCGCAGCGACTGACGCCTCACATTTTGTGACCCCCTTACAGTCCACCGGCCGCCTCTACGTTCCCTACGTCATGATCTACTACCTACCGGCGACGTGCAACAGCGAGATGAAGATGCTGTACGCGGGCGCCAAAGAGCTACTGCGCAACACAGCCGAGGTCGGGCGCATCATCGAGATGGACAGCCCCGAGCAGCTGGAAGAGATTGAAGACCGGCTCAGGGAGGACGCCGAGAGCAAGGGTTACTGAGCGCGCGTGCGCTGCGTGCCGATAGGTAAATACGAAGCGGGAGCCACGTGCTGGCATGCCGGATGTTGACGTGCTCCACCTGAATTGCTTTACCGATCTGCCCCTCTCCCCGACCGACTCGTTCCATCTTCGTGCACCCCCCCGCAACGCCACCGTTTCTTGTTTCGTCACTTGCGCCCATGCCGCCATCGATGCCCCCGTCTTCTCCTGCCCCCACTGTTGCCGCCCCTGGGTGATCCGTGGCACTGTTGGTTATATCGCTGCCCGTGCGCGCGCCGGCAATACAACACTTCGTGCGTCCCTAGGAACTGTCATTTCCGGGAGTTTAATGCCTCTGCCTGGACTGATCTGAACTACCATTCTGGCAGGGTTCAGATAGGTGTCTTCCCAATCGAACTGATCGTGATCGCTTTGGGTCTACGCGAACAGTTCCGGACGTAACTGGAAATACTCATTTTGTGATAATGTCAAGGCCTTTTAGCAAAGTAGTTGTGTTGCATCTAAACATGGTTATGATTAGCTTCTTTCTCACTCGGGTTTAGTCCTTGGTATGTGGTCGTGGAAACTGAAACACAGCCAAAGGAAAAACCACCAAGTCGATCTGGCCTTACTACATTTCGGAAGCGCAAGCGAAACTATAGAATGCCAGCCTATTGTATACATGGTAGATCAGGACATCACGGAAAGGTCACTGCGTAAGCCGACAGCTACCGCTCACATGACGACGGCAAGTTCCATTTTACCTCGTCCATAAAAGACTTCTGCGATGCTTGTCCTGAACCCCAAACGGTAAAGGAGAGAAGATCGCTGGACGAGAAGGGAAATGGAGGTTAGTGAAGAAGTTCGTCAACGACGTCCTATCACCTCAACAAAAACATCCCTGCCTAGGCCTACGTGGTAATGGTCCCATAATCCGACACAGAAACGGGTAGGCCACTTCACAACTGTACCTGTTGATCTGCACTTCCTGATTCGGTCACTGGTTCTGGCAAGGATCAGCCAAACAGTGTCAATGGACTGGTTGGACCGGGTGCAGAGAAACGAATTAGTCCTGGAAAGGGTAAATTGATATCGAATACCTGGTTAATACTCGCGCAAGCCTTCTGCTTAACGTACTTTGATATTCTAGTCGCCTAAGCGGTCTGGACCACGTCACCTTATTCCAGAAAAGATCTCAGTTAAACTATCAGTCGAGACCGGGCGGGAGATCCTAGCGTTGTGCTCGCCCCCGGCGTTGGTGGGCAACCATCGCTGAGTTTAGCGTGAGGGTACTGGATTTTGGCAGCCAATCCCTCCTTGCTGTTCATCCCACTTTATGTACTACGTATGGCTTCTGCAATCCCTCGTCGAAAACAGAACACCTCATAGCAGAAAAGAGGTCTGAACAATAGATGGGCCTGGTATCACGAATAACCAAACCTACTTCACTAGATAGGGGAATGTTCGAGCATCCCTCCAGAAGGCACTACGCAGCCTTTACCCGTTACCAGACCCAAATATGACAGATTTTTTTTGGACAGATGGATCGTACGGGTTTAAGCAAGTACTTGATCAGAAACTATATGCTGACACGGAATGGTAGTCTTCTCTAATCAATAGTCTCTAGCAGAAGATTTGTAAAAAGTCAAGTACTTAAAGAAGTAGAACGCTAGAGTATCTACTCATAACTTTAAGAGAGTAGTACCTCCCTAGACGCAATTGTGAATGGTTGAGAACCAACAGGAAGAAATCCTGTATGCGATCTCGACATACCGCCGCGGAAGTTTACTTTGGTGGAACAACGTTGCGGCCAGCACCGAGATAGCCGACTTCATCGTGCCATACTGATGCTGTTCATATCCACAGTAAGGAGTGGACAATCATCATCAGTTACAATATATGCTGATGATTTTTATGGAAACGTCCTTATTTTTATATATATTCTTTTTCAATATCGCCCTAACCGTGCGTTTTTCGTTGCAGGCCGCGCAGAGGAAAAAAAGGGGAGCAGATGGAAACGACACACCTGCTGCATCAGCGAATATAGACGTACGCAAAACAGTCATTCTCCCCCTTAGCGGTGGGATATGTGCGTTTCTCTTGCACTGCAACTAGTGTCCTGCTCCTTGGTGATCTTTTTATAGGGTAATTTTAGTTCTCAGCAACAATCATGCATGGCAATATGTTCGGTATGTCTCTCTTCTTCATCGCAGTTTAGATGATATGCTGCCTCAGTGATATCGGCGGTAGCATTGACAATTGCTCCCACAACGGCATAAGTATCCTCTGTAGCCTTGAATGTGACCTGCTACAATCTTGATATCGTTGGTTGCTGTGGCTGAGCTGACTGAGTCGCGACGCATCCGGATGACTGACTGTTCTTGGACGTCGGAAATGCCAAAAAACCCGCGTCGAGAATTTGTTACGTGAGTTGGCCGGTAGACTTTAAGCCTAGGCTCAGAACCACAGTCAAGACTGCTTACAACGTTTTTGCTGGTCAGCAACTTTCGACTGGTAAAAATATCGTATCGATATGTCCCGCTTAGTTTTGTGTGGCCTTTCGCACACCTTGGCCGTTACAGAGAAGGCGACGTTATAAACATTGAACGCCAAAGCGAGATCGGACTGTACTGCAGTCTAATGGCTTTCGTCCATGTAGCGACTATCTCATCCATAAGTACTTCGTAGGTATTTACACCTTGGGTAATCTCGTCCGGTTTCATTTCTTTTCCCATTCAGTGCCTTTCAGACGCTGCATCAGGTATTCAACCTCCACTTCTTTTGTCAATGGAATGACCCAGTCCTGTAAGCTTTGTTAGCTGTCTGCAAAAGCAAGGAAGATTGCCACGGTATCAAAGCAAAAACACAGGGAAAATAACTCCGTGCACATCTGCCAAAGGAATCCTGCTTACCCTATACATATCCACAACAGCATCCACATTGATCTTGGTCGGTTTGTCATTCGGGTTCTCGGGATCCTTGCCGTAGTTGGTGGCCTTCAACCGCAACCTTTCTAGCACCTTCTTCTCCACCGCAGCGTCGGTAATGGCTTCATCAATCCCCTTCTTGTCATTATCATGAATGAGCTTGACAAAGCGCTCCGTCTCTTTCCTGAACTTTGCCTCGGCGACAAACTTGCCGTAGTGGATACGACGCGAGAGGGCCTGCAGGCAGGCAATGTCGGTCACAGCAGTGGAGCCATAATGAGATCTGTTTTCCTGTTCAGAACCTCCTTCGCTCTTGGCGCATGCGGCTGGGAGGATGTGCTTGATGTAATTCTCCTTCAGCTTGGCATTGACGTTGACATCGTTCGGATACAGGACCGGCGGGTAGTCGAGCGGCTTGAGAACGGGTGTTCGCACGGCTTCGGGAAAGAATGGGTACTCGTCCGGGGCCTGGTACCGGCGGAGGCGTGAGTGGAGGCTCTCTTGCTCGAAAAGCAGCCATTCGAAGAAGCTGAGAGGGCTGCCGGGGACCTGGATGGCGCCGGGCTCGTAGACGGAACGGTTGAGAGGATACTGGACGCGTTCAATCAGGTAGATGGTGATGGTGTCTTCGATACGGCTGCACGACCACGTTAGCTGAGAACCCCGCAGTGGGCGTCGAGTCAGTGGGTCTTACATGAGCGTCGAACGAATGTTTGCCAGGTCCAAGACCTGGTTGGCGTCCGTCAAGCCTACTGCAGTGTCCATGATTGTTTGTGCACACGACTCAGCGGGGGGCAGCCGTCAACTATGTATCTATCATGGTTGCGGGGCGGAACCGGACCGCAGAGGTTCCCGTCCTAAATGTTGTCGCCGACGCGACGGGATGATGCAACTTCAAAACCCAGGGTGCAGCGGGCTCCATCGCAGGACAACAACGCCGTGCGACACCGCTATTTCTCCGCTTTTGACCAGGGTCTTGCAAAAAACCTAATTATGCTTGCATTCCCTTGAGCTAGCAACACGCCTCTTCCGCGCGCCGTCAACCACCATAACCCATGGCCACCTCTACCGGGGGAGACGATGCACCTCGAGGCCGGTCGCACAGAGGGAGGCCGAGGCCTCTGTCCGAGGACCTGCGAGATGAGGACCCCGGCTCATCTACTGTACGGCGCCGCAGCACGAGTTCGCGCGCTTCGCATTGCTAATATTGTAGCAGACGCGGCAACTGGAGGCCTTTGGACGCAAGGTCACCGCCACCGCAAACCACCTCATCGGCCCTCTCGGAGAAGCCGGCGTCAGCCAACACTATACCAATGCGCTCGGCGATCTCCACCGGGAGCTGAGGCGCCCCGGCATACAGCGCTCTGTCTTCAACCTCGCCCAGGCCACGCCCCGAGAGCTGGTGCGCTCAAAACTTTCCGTCCCCGAGATCCAACAACGAGCCCTCTCTTACCTCCCCGACGAGCTGCTTGCGGATATACCAGAAACGAGCAGCACCTATTCGCTTTTCCAAGGCTTCCAGGCCACGTTGCCCGAGGATGACAAGTCTCAACACAGAAAGCGTAGAGGGCCGCGGCATAATTCTAAAGGCCAGCGCTTGCTGGGCGAAAACGACAATGAAGATGAGGATGGACCACCCGACATGTCGCGCCTCAAGGACCAACAAGATCGTCTGAATCATCGCTTGGAGATGATGAGCGTGCGGAAAAATATGTGTACTACGGAGATTCGAGAGATTGACAACAAAATTTTCAATCTCAACACTATGCGCAAAATCGTTTTGGACAGGCTAGCGGGACTGGAATCGGAAGAATCCGAGCTAGAGCATGAGCTGCTTGACGTGGAGAACAAGATGGATGATCTGCAGGAAGAACTGGAGGATCAGGCGGCTCTGTCACAGAAGACTCCTACAACACCGACAGGTCCCGGAACCAACATTGAGAGTACGGAATCATCACCTGAGTTCATGTCTGAATCGATTTACGAAAAGCTGCCTGCTCCTTCTCCTCGGACAAAGAAGCGGAGAGCGAATCGCCGGATATCTATGCCAGTCCTGCATGAGCACATGGAACCAGGCTCTAAGATCAAGGAACTACCTGCTCACAACGATATTGTAACTGCGATAGACTTCGATATGCCGTTCGGTACCATGGTCACAGCTTCTCTGGATGATACTGTTAGGGTGTGGGACCTGAACGCTGGCCGTTGCATGGGCATGCTTGAAGGTCATATCTCTTCGGTTCGCTGTCTGCAGATTGAGGACAACATCGTTGCAACAGGCTCCATGGACGCCTCTATTCGCCTCTGGGACTTGTCTCGTGCTGAATATGCGCCGCAAGACAACCGCATCAACAAAGGTAGCGTGGAAGAAGACGACGACGATGCGCTAGGTTTCCAGGGCGAGGAAGACGCACCGCCCCCGCCTCCGGCGACTAGCATGCAGGATTGTCCCCTTTTCAGCTTGGAGGCGCACGTCGCCGAGGTTACGGCTCTTTACTTCAAGGGTGACACACTGGTTTCCGGCTCCGCGGACAAGACATTGCGTCAATGGGATCTGGAAAAGGGCCGCTGCGTGCAAACACTGGACGTGCTTTGGGCAGCTGCGCAAGCCTCAGCCAACTTGACGCCGCTGGAGGGACAGTGGCGCGCCCCTGGTCGCGTTCCTGATGCCTCGGCGGACTTCGTTGGTGCTCTCCAATGCTTCGATGCGGCACTTGCTTGCGGAACGGCCGACGGTATGGTGCGTCTATGGGATCTCAGAAGTGGCCAGGTTCACCGCAGTCTGGTCGGGCACACCGGCCCTGTGACGGCGCTCCAATTCGATGACGTGCACTTGATTACTGGATCGATGGACCGAAGTATTAGGGTAAGTGGCAACCTTGAAGTTGTGCGTTCATGACACAAGCTAACAGGAATGGTAGATTTGGGACCTTCGCACGGGCTCCATCTTCGATGCCTATGCGTACGACCACCCGGTTACAAGCATGATGTTCGACACTAGGAAGATTGTGTCGGCTGTCGGCGAAGATGTAGTCAAGGTGTACGACAAGACGGACGGCAGGCATTGGGACTGCGGACCGGGTGCTTTGACCGACGACGGCGCGAGCAGCGCTTCGGCGATTGAGCAGGTGAGGATCAAGGATGGGTACATGGTGGAAGGAAGAAGGGACGGAACGGTGGGGGTGTGGACATGCTGATTGAGTGTATGTATATAAAGAGCGGGACAAAGTGTATACTATGGGCGGGCGCTGATTGGCCGCTGCGTGTTCCTTGCATACTGATTGTACAGAGCTGATGGGTGGATTTTGAAACTTGACAATTTCCTGCTATGTTGGAAGTTGCGCAAAAGAGCCGTTTTCTTATTTGGGCTAGATGCATATGCTCAAACCTAACCCCGAAGCCCGCCATTTCCGGCGGAACATTGTTGGGCCGAGACGGAGGTCGGTGGAGCTTGAGCAGCAGTTTTGTCATTGCCGCGCGCAGGCCGTGCACCAAAAGTCTCCAACGCCTCGCGCGCGAACATTTGCTTGTATCGCCTCTTGGCTCGTTGCTCCTTTTTTTTTGTCTTTGCGCAATTCCTAACCCTCTTTTCTTGTTTCCGCTTTATGCCCGCGGCCTGATACCCTTTTCCTGTCTCTCGCGCCACCAAACAACCATGCTCGCGCGCGCTGCGAGTCGGCGCTCCCAGCGTCACGCCTTCCGCCGCCTCACCTCTCAGGCAAATCAGTTGCATTTGCCATGGCTTTGCCCCGCGGTAACAGCCCCGAGCCGGAGAGGCAATGCCTCCATGGCACCAAACACACCCGATGCTGGTAACCGCAGCCAGCAAACCAAGTCACGGCCTGTGGCAACCTCGCAGACGCGGTCACTCGCCACAGCCGCCGAGAACGTCCAGGTGCGGGAGGACCCTGCACCCTTCCAACAATATTCCACAGGCGACATGCCTCATGATACGCACGATTTCCGGGTCGGATGGTCGAAGCCGCTTATCGTCAACAATTCGTTCGCCCAACCATTACCACGCCTCCAATACTTCAATGGCATTGGTGGAGAACCAGCCGAGCTTCACTCGAATCTACACGCTTGTATACGAGTAGGCCGTTATGACCGAGCGGCATCTTTGGTGCGGCGAATGCGGGAATTGTACCACCCGACTGCACCGGAATTGCTCGAGGCAAACAACGTGTACATCCTGACTATTGTTGAGAAGGTGATCGAGAAACATCCGGACTACAATATTAACATGCTCAACGCGTGGTTAGAGGTGGAAATGAGGGACAATGATATCCAACCAAATGCAGTCACCTATGCCTGCATGTTGAAAGCTGCTATTGCCACCACGAGCGGTAGTATAATGGAGAGACTTGTGAGGCGGTATTTGGGTTTGGCGGAGCAAGCCGGCGAAGACGTGCTCCGGGCCACAGTCTCGTCGGAAGCCTACACAGATGCGGAGTATGCAGTGATCTCTGAACTTCGGCCTGATCTCATCAAAGGACCCGGCTTGTCAGAAGCCATCGCAGAAGCCGAAGGAAGCGCCGGTTTACTCGGCCCCAACTATGGCTCCACGCAAGGGTTCATAGAACCCGCCAAAGATACCCTTCCGGAAATTAGGGCTGTCTTCCAAAAGGGTGCAGGGTTGCGGACCGTCAAGGAAGCTCTATCAATTTTTACTACGAAAGAAGAGCTGGAAAAACAAATTCCGTACCCCCATGATATGGACCACTACTCTAAGGAAGAAAAGGACTATTATTTCAACCGCCTACGTCAGGACCGTCTTGAGGAAGACAGCATTGATGCTGCTATCAATAGGTGGCGTGAGGAAAACCAAAACATGCAAAGGATGGGTATCACGTCGGCGCTGCAAACGAAGCCCATGGAAGCCCTCATGTGGCAGTGGTACACAGCATTGGTGCCACTTTTTGAAGAGGAGTTGAAAAACATCAAGGTGGCATATGCTGATGAAAACACTGACCCGCATGACGATCGGCTACATATCGGCCCCTTCATGGAAGCTTTCACACCGGAAAAGCTAGCTGCAACCTGCCTCATCATTACGGTTTCCAGCTTCGGAAATCCTGATCAGTTCGAAGGAGTCAAACTTTCATGGGTTGCTGTAGCCATCGGAAAACAACTTGCATTGGAGCACGCCATCGCGATCCGGGACACCCTCGCTAACCCCTATTCATCGTATCAACGAATCTCTGCACGCCGTCTTAACAACCTGATCAAACCACTCAAGACTGAAGAGGCCGCCTCCACAGAACAGAATGAAGCTGGAGCAGAAGAACAGGAGGAAGCGGCAAAAGAAGAGGCTCTTAAGATGCAGGAGCATGCACACAAGTCTCTTGATTGGTCACCCGTAGTAAAAGCTAAGATTGGAGCCTTGTGTTTATCTAAGATCCTGGAAGGCGCAAAGATTCCAATTAGCCGTAAGGACAAGGACACTCAGAAGCAACTCACTGCTTACCAACCCGCTTTTTCCCACAGCACCATGTACGTAGGCGGTCGCAAGGTCGGTATGGTTAAGTTGCATCCCAACGTCATGGAGAAGCTGATGCGCGAACCAATTCGTGGCTCTTTCGGCACGAAATATCCCATGGTCGTCGAGCCCTTGCCTTGGACTGGCTACAGGCAAGGTGGCTATTTGCGTTATCCCGAGCCAATCATCAAGGACAAGAACCAGGACGACGCCCAAAGGATTTACGCCATGGCTGCTGCTGATAGGGGCGACATGAAAGAGGTGATGGCTGGTCTTACCGTGCTGGGCAAGACGGCGTGGCGCATCAACCCGGATGTGTTCAAAGTCGTCATTGAAGCATGGAACACGGGCGAGAAGATTGGAAAAATTGCGCCAGAGAACCCCCGACTTGAGTACCCCGAGGAGCCTGGCCCTGACGCTACGAGGCAAGAATATGCCATGTACTTGCGCGAAAAGCGGAGGGTTGACAACGAAAAAAGCGGTTACCACTCCCAGCGCTGCTTCCAAAACTTCCAGCTTGAGGTTGCGCGCGCTTTCAAAGACGAAATCATCTACTTTCCCCACAACATGGATTTCCGTGGACGAGCGTACCCCATTCCGCCACTTCTGAACCATCTCGGCGCGGATTTGGCGCGTGGTCTACTGACTTTCGCCAAAGGAAAGGAGCTTGGTAGTACCGGTCTCGGTTGGCTCAAGATCCATCTTTCCAACGTTTACGGTTTCGATAAGGCCAGTCTAAGGGATCGCGAGCAGTTCGCTGTGGACCATCTCGACGATATTTACGACTCTTGCAACAATCCTCTGGGCGGCAAGCGGTGGTGGCTCACTGCCGAAGACCCATGGCAATGTCTAGCAACTTGTTACGAACTTAAGGCTGCCCTTGAGTCGCCCGACCCTACGCTCTTTAAGTCTTCGCTTCCGGTGCACCAGGATGGAACCTGCAACGGTCTCCAGCACTATGCGGCACTGGGTGGTGACAAGGCCGGCGCTGCGCAAGTCAACCTCGAGCCTGGAGACAAGCCGTCCGACATTTACTCTGCAGTTGCTGAGCTTGTCAAAACTTTTGTTGCTCAAGATGCGGCTGTAGGGAATATTCAGGCCAAGAAGCTTACGGGTAAAATCAACCGCAAGGTCGTTAAGCAAACCGTCATGACAAACGTCTACGGTGTCACTTTCACCGGCGCCAGAGCTCAGGTTGTCAAGCAGCTTGAAAGCATATTCACGGAAGAGGATAAGGTTGACGAGCTTCCGGGTGGTATTTTTGGCTTGGGTTCATACGTGGCCAGACTGATCTTCAAGGCCCTCGGACAGATGTTCAACGGTGCCCAGGAAATCCAGAACTGGTTGGGCGCCTGTGCAAACCGGATTGCGACTTCCCTCACCCCCGAGCAGCTCGAGAAGATCGCAATTGATTGGGATCAAAACACGCTTGGTGAAGGCGAAGTTGACGAGACCCGGTACAAGAAGGCTCAGAGAAAGTACAAGAAGGCTCAGAAAGCGCTCGCGGCCAACATTACGAACCATTTCCGGGCAACAGTCATTTGGACGACGCCACTTAAAATGCCGGTGGTGCAGCCGTACCGCCAGCAAAAGTCCAAGGAAATCAGCACTGTGCTGCAGTACCTCAATATCGTGCAGCCGAAGGCTACCGACGCCATCGACAAGCGCAAGCAGCTTCAAGCATTCCCGCCCAACTTCATCCATTCGCTCGACGCAACGCACATGCTGCTGTCGGCTCTGAAGAGCAGCGAGATCGGCCTTACTTTCGCTTCGGTCCACGACTCCTTCTGGACGCACGCGGCTGACATCCCGATCATGAACCGCGTCCTGCGCGACGCCTTTGTGCGCATGCACTCGGAGGACATTGTCGGCCGCCTGCACGAGGAATTCCAGGTCCGGTACAAGGGCCACATGTACCTCGCCTCGGTGCCGACCACCTCGCCGCTCGGCAAGCGCATCATGAAGTGGAGGCAAGACAAGAAGGCGGCGCAGACGACCAAGACGCGCAACATGCTGATTGACGAGCTGCTCATCGAGCGGCAGCGCCAAATGCTCCTCGCATCGGAAAATCCCGAAGAGCAGGCCAAGGGCAAAGAGATGAGCACGCCCGCGAGCCTGTACGACGAAGCCAAGGAAACCGAAGCCATCGACCTGGACGTCGACGAAGAAGCGCCCATCAGCAAGCTCGGCGAGACGGAGGTCGGGCCCCCAAGCACCAAGAAGTCGTCGGCGGCAGCGCAAGACAGCGCCGAGGACGCGGTCGGCATGGACGACGACGTCGTCGACCTGATGGACCCGGTCCTGGGAGAGGAGCGCAACATCCACGACGACCTGCCCGGCGAGCCGGACGTCGAGCCCGTCGAGCACGAGAAGCCCGCCGCTGTCCCCGCGAAGAGAATCCCCAAGCGCACGGCCAATAACGTCCAGTTCTGGCTGCCGGTCTCGTTCCCGCCTGTGCCGAAGAAGGGCGACTTTGATGTTAGGAGGCTGAAGGAGAGCCAGTACTTCTTCTCGTAAGGGGGGAGAAGGTGCTGCTGTTGCTTACGCGGAAGAAGAAGATGTGTGTGTGTGTGCGGTTTTCGGGACCGAAGGCGTTTAGTTGAAGATATGGTGGCGTTTTTTCTTTTCGGGGAGATGGGCTTTGCTGCTTCATGTATTTGCATGTCTTGTTTTTACGTTTTCCTGCATTTGCGAGGTGTTTTGGAGCAGACAAAAGTCAAAAAGCCGTGTGTGGATTCAGACGAGGCGAGGAGGCGGGCTGCGTGCTTTTTGCGTGCCTCCGGTTCTGGATGGCGTCGCCATTGTCGTCGTCTTCGTTATCTTCGTTATCTTTCTTGATTTGATGGGACATCTATACTCAAATGTGCCTTTACTTTTTTTTATATAGTCGCCGTGCTTGCTAGGCCGGGCTGTTGGTCTTGGAAGTACATAGGTTTCTCGTGGTGGAGAAATCTTTGTCGAGTAACTGAGAAAAGAATTTTTCTTTGAATACTTCACGTGTGGCACTGATTGGATGATTTGAGTGGTTGGAAGATGTGGTTTTGATTGAGATATGTGAATGAATTGGCGGATATCGAGCAGTTGGATTAGGGAATCTTGTAAGCATATCATATGTAGAAATTCGTCTTGTGTTTGCCATGTATCAGCAAGGGACGACTTCGCCTGTATTACATCGAGACTGGTTCCGACATTTGAGCGTGGCAGCAACTTCCGCTTGTCAGACAGACGTTTCTCTTTCAGCATTGGCTGTTTTATAAAGTTTCTCATTATATTGGTTGGGGTGCGCGAAGGACGACGCAAACCCCACCTGGCTGTGCCGACAAATGCCTCTTTAACAGTCCGTAGCTGATGGCCAGCTCAAACGTTGAAACCAGTCTTGGCTATATGTCAAAAGCGGAATCGAATTGCTCCAGTTTCACTGTGGTAATAGATGGACACATAAAAAAGCACGGAGACGGTGACGAAGGCCCCTGAGGCCGCAAAAACGGGTTCCAGGTCATCTGCTGCACTGTTAGCCCGACTCAAGCCTATACCCCAGACGACCACGGGCGGAAAGATGGTCAAGCTGGTACGTAATGAGATCCGACTGGAGCCAGCACTACAGACGCTTGGGAGGAAGAGCCAGCGGGTGGCTGGTAGTGGCAATGCAACGTCTTCGGAGAATACGATGATGGAGAGCGGTCAAAACAACCCCGGTCTGGTGACCACGCTTGGCGAAGGACCCGTCCGGAGCTGCACGTCGTGGCTCAAACAGATGCATGGACTTGGGCTCAGGCCGCAGTTCCGAAATCAGGGAGATAGTAACTGACCCCCCTCATGAGCTGGCATGTTCGGCACGGCCGACGGAGCAGCGCCAAACTTATCGTCCTCGCAGCAGACGTGGGCGCGCGCGCCAATGTCTGTGCCCGAATGACATGCATTGCTTCGCATGGAAGTTGATGCCACATTGAGCGCGCCGCCGGTGCAGCCGACTCTGCCTTTGCCGTGGTCCTGCTGCAGCAGAGCCCGGCGGGCAGTGCGTCGTCAGCCATGTGGAAGCAGGAAGGGATCCGACTTGGATAATCGCATGGTGAATCATAAGTCGAGATGGACTCGATGCCCAAAAGCGTTTAGCGTATGTGGGGTAATAGAGGCCAGTCGCGCTTGTGCTACTATCGGGCCAGCCAGAGAGCGCCGCTAGGAAATGATAAACGAGCGACACAAGATAGTTGGAGTGGCAAACGATAGCTCGGGCATGCGACCAAGGGGGCTGAGGCCGCGCGTATCTTCGTTGGCGATTCTAAGAGCCGCATGGTGGTCGAGTATACTTTTTGCATTGGTAGACGGCGACTCTGCCTTGCTGATTCGATTGGCCGGGGAGATGGGGAGGCTGCTTCCGTGCTTGTAGACTCCCGTGCTGCAATGACGCGTTGCATCGTCGATAAATTGTTTCCGATTGAGAGCAGCAGGATGGCGTGGTGGAAAATGCATGCTTTTGCGAGGATGGGGCTCTCGTTAGATGTTGCTCTTTGTCGACCGTTGTCAGTCTGCCGCCCAGGCGAAGGCGATACGGCGACGACCAATCAGCGGGCCGCCGCCGGCTCAAAGGCAAGGGAGACCAGCGTCAGCCTTGTCGTGCGTTCTCGCAGTTATCGACGGCTCGAGCTTGGTTTTTCTTGTTAGTTTCGCGATAGCAGGCTCAAGTTAGCTCCCGCAGTCTCCGGACAGTTATAGCGGGCATGCTGCGCGTGACAAGTCAAACGTCGCGCATGACGAATTGACTTTAGAAAAAAGCAGAAAACTGAATAAAAGGCGATGGCAAAGAGATGCAAAGACTGAGGAAGGAGCAGTTTGTGCTCGGGGGTTGAGCAACTCCGCACAATGGTACCTCTCCGAGCTGCAAGCTGCCGAGAGCAACGACAAGACAACTCATCAGTGCGCCTTCACCTCGTCTGCTTTGTGAATGCGACGCCGGAACGCCACTCGGGCTGCAAGAAAATCCCGTCAAGCCGGCCAGCATCTGGACTCCCAAGCGTTTGTGTTGCTTCGAAGCCAACTGCCCCACATACGCTACGCCGGTCTTGGAAGTGAAGGGAGTCAGCCCGGCCAGGGCAATCGGCGTGCTGCCGCTGGTGGGCAATGTGACGGGCTGCGGGCGCGCTGCATGGTCCTGCTGCGAGTCCGCTTGTGCCGGATGCCTTGAGGCCAGCAACAAAGGAGAAGAGGGGGAAGGGATGGATGGAGCGACGTCGAGGTTCAGACTAGGATGGTTTGGATTAAGTAAGCGGCACCCAGCAACACACACGCGGCCGGATTACGACGAGCGCGATTGACAGTACTGCTGAAACAAGGAGATCGGTTTCATAATCGTCAGGAGAAAGGATAGAGAGAGTGTTGGAGAGAGGTCGAGAGCGAAAGCGGTCGTCAGCGTTGCTGTTGTGATGGCTCGGGGTGATTGCGTGCTTTGCCCCTTCGGGCCACAATGCGGACCGGCGAATCAGAGACACGCGTGGCCTCAGCCGCATTCGCAAATCTTCTGGGGAGATCGTCCCAAAACCAACCCTCCGTCATCCGCTGCCGTGGTCAGGACGACGAAATGCAAACTTTGGGTAAAGTCGGTGCACGCAATCGGCGCCGCCGTCTTCCCACACGTCTACTGCTCCACCGATGCGCTTTTCCAACCATACGGCAAGCCCAGCAGCACCCGCAGATCCGGGGTAGCGCCGCTTCTCGTCACCCTCGTCTCTTCTTACCCACCTACGACGATGGTAAGACGGGAACTTGAGAGTGTGATGTGTGACCTCTTCCCTGATTCAGCATCAGCCTGCCACTGCGCACTGACTTTCACGGCATTAGCGTATGTGGGGGGTCGTCCTTTGTTGCGATGAGGTGCTGGGGGTGCCTGATAGCGCAACTCCCAGACCATCATTGCTCATCCTCGTCGATTGAAGGGGCTGACTGATGATTTCATGCTCTGACACGGATCCTGTGATTCATCATCCCGCCATCTCCTTCTCTGGCTATAAGAAAGCTTCCATCTCCCTTCCAGATTTTTTCTACACTCACAAAGCAATCTAATCCTTCAACGCCTTCTCCACTGCTCTTTTTCCTCATACAGTGCTAGTCATTGTTCCTTTCCTCTTATACATTACTTCGCATCCTTCGTTCAATCATGGCACCCTACATCCAAGAGTCCTCCACTGTCCAGGTGGCCACTGATGTCCCAACCAAGGCTCTCAAGCCTGTCACCGCAAAGAACCCCGCCACTCTCAACTACCAGCCTGGCTGCACCCACGTTGAGTCCTACGACGAAACCTATGAGCACCAAGACCTCCTTCCTCGTTTCCCCGACGTCCACTGGCCGGATCTTGGTCCCATCCACTACGAGGACAAAGGTCTCAAGGGAGACCCGAACTTCCGCAACCTGCTCGATGCTGCAACGGACGTCTTTGATTACAACCCGAAGATCGGCACTGAGATTCACGGTGTCAAGCTTGCTCAGCTCAACGATGCCCAGAAGAATGATCTCGCCCGCCTGATTGCCACTCGTGGTGTTGTCTTCTTCCGCAACCAGGACGACCTCGACATTGATGCTCAGCGTGAGCTCGGCGCCTACTTCGGCCAGCTCCACAAGCACGCTACTACCTCTGTCCCTCGCCGCAAGGGCCTCGAGGACGTCCACGTCGTCTTCACTGAAGGCAACAAGGACTTGAGGTCTCTCTTCACTCCTACCTTCCTCTGGCACTCCGATGTTACCTATGAGGAGCAGCCGCCCTCTTACACCTCGCTGAAGCTGCTCACTGGCCCCCCTCGTGGCGGTGGAGGTGACACCCTCTGGTCCTCTCAGTACGCAGTCTACGACTCTATGTCGCCGTACATGCAGAAGTACCTCGAGAGCTTGACCGCCCTTCACTCCGCACACATCCAGGCCGAGGGCTCCAAGCAGATGGGCCGCGCGGTCCGCCGCGACCCCATCGTTACCGAGCACCCGCTTGTGCGCACGCACCCAGTCACGGGCTGGAAGTCCGTCTTCTTCAACCCTGGCTTCGTGACCAAGATCGTCGGCGTGCCGAAGACGGAGAGCGACCACATCATCAGCTACCTTAACGAGCTCATCGCCACCGTCAACGAGGCCCACGTCCGCTTCCAGTGGAACAAGAACGACGTGGCTTTCTGGGACAACCGCATCTGCAACCACTCGGCCTCGTACGGCTTTGTGCCCCACCGCCGCCACGCTGTCCGCGTCTGCTGCCAGGCTGAGCGCCCCGTCAACGACCCCAATGGCAAGTCCCAGGAGGAGGAGCTCAACGCCAAGTATGGTCTTCCTCAGGTCAGCAAGGACGGCGCAGGCATCGTCAACTACAACGACTAAGCTCGCCTGGTGCGAAGCTGTTTTGAGGTTTGAGGTGTTGGAATTCAGTGATACCAGAACAATTTGGAATTTGGCGACTTTTGGTGAAGCGGATTAAGCGGGCGCTTGGGAATCAGAGTAAAGCACAGGTAGCCTATTCTGCTGCACTTTCTCTGAGGCGTTATGGGATATTAATTTTCGAAGTATAATTGAGCTTTCAATTACATAAATCAACTTTTCAAAAATCATCATCAGAATCTGATCTTTGCGAGTGACTTCTGGTACTTCTCTCAGTCTAATTTGTTAGCGGCTCATGAGGACAAAAAGTTTTTCATAATCTCACTTGACGGCATCATGAAGGAACTGACGCCATCCATCTGCTGCCGATTTCGGCAGGTGTTGCAGGTGAGACCGCGTCTCTCTCGCGTTGCACGCGACGCGTTCCTGCATAAATGTGGCACTCTTCAAGTCACGCAACCACGTCCACCTCATACAACTCATCCAGCTAGCACACATCGAGAGGATATGCAGTAAGCTAGCCAGCATGCCTAGGGAACCACATCAACCCAACCCCATCTTACACGATGAGCCTACCATTTTGCAGTATGCAAGGTTCCATGGTATCGCTAAGAAATTTACTTCTCAATATCCTCTGGACCCGGACCTCATCCCTACAGCGCCTATATTCCTCTCCGAAGGCCTCCTAGACCCAGTCGGCGCAGTGTCTTTAGAGTTGCCGCGCAATTTTCGGATCGAAGAGCGCCTGTGTGTCAATGAAGCGACACTGGCGTTTTTGCAATCAACATGTTCTGTACCCAAGCTCCACGCGGAAAAAGATCCATTTATGGCGCGACTGAACCGAGTTCGAAACTTTAAGGCAGAGTTGCCCATTCTGAGTTCAGACAATGAAATGGATATGAAGAGGTTTCTGAAGCAGCCAGTGGTGGATTTGGGCGACACTGAAATCCAACCTGAGCATGTTGACGAAGAGAAGGATGAGGGAATGGCTTGGCCGACCAAGTGCGAGACCCTTCCGGCAGATTACGACAAGCAAGTGGCTTCTGAGAAATTGCAAGTGTCGAGAAATATCCTTCTCTACCTGCAAAATACACTCAAGTGCAACATGACGCCAGAGGAAATAGAGACCACTATTGAAGCTGAAGTCGCACATGAAAAACGACAAGATTATCAACCAATCACGCCTCCTCTACTTCCGATGTCGCCTTTGTTGAACAGTTTTGCCGATCCCAAATCGTCTTCACCAACATGCCACTTAGAGCTCCTATCTGATTTGACTGACTCCACAGCTATCGAGGCAGCAGCACTGGAAGCGGAGTTGATGAAGCAGGACTCTATAGTGGCTTGTGACAAGCCAGCTCAACACGCATCTAGCGATGACTCGATCACGCTCGGAGAAATCGACACTTTCAGGGAGTACAGTCCATTGTACACCATATCTGATCCTCCTGTCTCGTCCCCCTTGAAAAGAACTGCAGAGGACCTTAAAGTCGAAGTTCCTTTAACTCCACCAACGGTATTACAGTATCCAAATAAGAAGATGAAGATTGTATCTTTCTCAGATGACCTACACGAATATGTCCCGGAGCTCCCGTCTACTTTTGAGAATGGAGATGATGTACTTGACTCGCAAAACAGTTTCGATGCATTCTTCGCAGAAGAAATAGAGCCAATCGCAGATGATGTACTTCGGCAGGCCGAGCAGGAACAACTGCAGGAAGTCGATACTACCCACCGGGTCGATGTTCCTGTCATGGATTTCTCTCTTCCACCTGCTCCGTGGGATACTTACAGCCGGAAAGTGGGATACGGCCACGGGCGAACTGAGACAGAGCTTGATGTGCAGAAACAACTCCTTTCCAGATGTGCGAAAGAGGAACTGAAGCTTGCACCCGTATGGCGTGGCGTATCAAAGCTCGATACTGAGCTTCACTGGAGCCCATTCCCACCCCAACTTGCAAAAGTCGCGCCAAATGAAACGCTCCAGGATGATGACGCTCTGGAGAAGATGGTAAGTAAAATTATCCTGGGCGAGACGGTCGACGTCGACCTGCTCGTGTGGAAACCTGATGGACTGCGTATCCTTGACGAGTCGAGCGATGACGAAGAAGAGCTGGAACCAGCAAATTTCACGGAGAGAAATGACATAACGAGTTTGGTGCGTAAACGGCAGTTGGAGATGCTTGATGAAGAAGATAGATCAGTGACGAGGCCGAAAATGTTCGGAGATTTTGTTTCAGCTACTGCTCTGATGAAGCAGCGTCAACAGGTGGAAGAGAGAGCGCGTCGGGCACAACAGAACAACATGCCAAAGACCACAGACAGCACTCCTCTAACGTCAAACATTCTAGATGGTGGACTGGCGCTCGGCGGCATGTTCTCTACTTCCTCGGCTGTGTCCAAGTTTATGGATCTTCAAAATGGAATAGCATCAACAGTCAACCCTCTGGAAAATCCAGGGACTTTGGATACCAGTGAAGAAAACCTGAGGTCTTATGGTCGACAAGATGAACGGAAAGCACCCAACGAAGAGATGCTGCCCCCTCCAGCAGCAGCTGATGAGACTCACACAGCTGCCTTACCCGGACCACCCATTCCATCCACTCTACCCGCTCAAACATTTATCATATCTTCAGCAATTGTGAGCAGCCAACGAAACCTTTTGCGCCACATTGAGATGCTGTACCCAAACATAGACCTCATTGAGCGCGATTCCGGAAACGCAAACGCGCGCTTCCCTGAAGCCGACATCATTGTCTCGCGCGCCACAGGCCTGCTGATCACCACGCTCCAGAAGATCAAGCAACGCCCGCTACCGGGACAAGTGCAAATAAGCGGGATCAAGGAGAGAGTAGCCAGAGTATCGGGTAGATACGAAAGAGTCGTAGTTCTCGTCAGTGAAGGGCGAATCGAGACAGCAGCTGGCTTCCCAGCCATTTCCAGCAGCGGAAGCAGCACAGCGTACGGGGCGCTGGACCAGCGCGACTGCGAAGCCTTCGCGGCATTCGCAGCCTTCGCAGCGAGCCTCGACGCCGACATCAACGTCTGGTACATCGCGGGCGGCGACGCGGAGCTCGCGCGCTGGGTCGTCGGCCTCATGGCGCAGTACGGGTGCTGCGCCGACTCCCGCGCCGCCGCCGCAGATGGCCGTCGTGGTGGGGGCCAAGGCTCCGCGGCGGCGACGCCAGGCACGCTTCGTCCGGCGCGCCCGCGGAGCACGCTCTAGCCACATCGCAACTCACGACTTCCACCAGCAAGCACCATGGCCGACGAATTGCTGGACAAGGCCCGCGACGTGCTCGAGGGCCAGATTGTGCGTTTTGGTCTCGCAAAACTCCCCGGTTTTATTGCGCCGCTGATTTGTTTCTAGGATTTCGACGGCCAGCGCCTCGCTGAGCTGCTCTCTACTGCGCTCCTGTCCACTGCCGGCGTATGTTTGCCCTGCCCCACGCAACCCCGCGTCGCGCTGCCTACCTAACGCCTTTTTAGATCGTCGCTTTCCTCGTCGGCTACGCGACCCAGAATATCCTCCTGTCGCTCTACATTGTCCTCGGCGGCGCCGCGCTCACCTTCGTCGTCGTTGTTCCACCGTGGCCTTTCCTGAACAAGGACCGCATCACCTGGCTGCCGCCGCAGTCTCACGGCACGCGCGGAGTTGAAATCGAGGTGGACGGGGAGAAGGTCACTTGAAGGACGCGGCATTTTGCACCAGGCGCAAAGGAGGTTCTTGCATGAATTGAATTCAATTGAATTCAAAGTTGCAGCTAGCAAGCTGTCATGGCCGTTTGTCCAGGCCGTTTCCCAACGCCGTTATGCAATGCCCGAATGTCGTCATCCCCAGCCGCGGGGGAAGTCAGTCCCGCATATCTTAATCCCACGCGTCTCTATCGTCGTTTGAACCAGCAGCCCAGCGTTTGCTTGCCAGCCCTTTTGCCCTCTCCCCAATCCGTCAAACGCCCGCAACCGCCTCAGCGACCGTACTTTTGGAACTCCCAGTCGCGGTTGTCGAGCGGGCAGACTTGACGCGTCTTCAGCCAGCGGGAAATGCAGTGGAAGTGGAAGGCATGCTGTGGAATTGTATTAGCGGGTTGCAGATAGGCGGAGGAATGTAGGTAGGGTCATCGTACGTTGCAGATGCCCCAGGCGACGGTGCACTCTTCGCTAGCGGCGGAGGCCTGGTTAGCCTGGCACTCGATGCCTGCGCCTATAGTCAGCGGGTGTCTCAAGCCAATCCCATCGGTCCGGGCGTGGTGGTGGTCATACACAGGTCCATGATGTGGTTGCGGCAAATAGCGCAGTTGTCTACGACAATATCCCAGGCCCAAAGCGCGACGGCGTTCCACTGCAAGAGAGAGAGCCAGTCAGTCAGCCAGCCAGCTAGGCAGTTAACCGCTCATGTGCGGTGCCAGCAACGCACCTTCTTGACCTCGAACTTCTTCTTGCCGTCCCCGCTGGTGCCTTCGCCGGCCGCCTTGCCCGTCTTGGTCTTGGGGGCGCTGGCGGGCGCGTCCGTCATGTCGACATCGGCCATCGCGTGTGAGGTCGAAGGGGGGTGGGGTGGTGCGCGGCGTGGGTGCGTAGGTGCGTGGGTGCGTTGGGATGGCGGGAGGAAGCTCAAGCCGTGGTGTCGATAGCTCCGGTGCGTGTCGAGGAGGCCTGGCGGGCAGGCTGCCGTCATTAAACTCACTAGTCCGTTTGTGGTCGCCGCTAGCGGCTCTCCCCACCCCCGCTTGGGTCTCCGGGTAACGCCCCGGTTGGATGCTTGCTGCCGTGTGAAGACGCGTCTTTCACGAAATGCGTTTTTGTACTGCGTGCGATAAGCCGCTGAAAGTGGACTGACTAACTGCTAACCAAGTGTCACGTTTGGAGACAAAATTTACATTTGTTTCGTCGAAACGGCAATGGATTTTGTGGTCTCGATGCAAAAGGCGCCCTTGCTCCAGTTTAGGCATCTTATCTATTTAACTGTATACACATTTTCGCTTACTCTTCATCAACAAACAGACTCCAGTCCTTGACTTCAAAGGTCTCCAATATCTTCTGTCTGATCGTAATAGCATGCTCCATGAGCGGGCCCTGCTTCGCCGCAGCGAAATCAACCTCATCCTTTGGATACTCGCCCGGCACGTGAGGCACATTAATCGTGATAACGATATCAGTCTTCTTCTGCTCCAAGCGCAGCAGGATTAGCAGGATGCCAATAAAATCCGGCTGCGGCCCCCGCGCCGCGGTGTTCGGGTGCTGAGTGGCGATGAGTGTGTACGCGGGGAAGTTCCTGCAGGTGTGAGTCAAAAGTAACAGATTCCAGAGCAACCAGAGAGAAACGTTTCGGTGGCTAACTTACGGCATTTTGGTGAACTTCGCGGAGCCGGACTGCCAGAAGCTTGTCGCGTCGTTCGTGTCGCCCGCGATGTCGTGGAAGTGGAATTTTAACGCTTCTTCATCGTTGCTTGCCTGGGACGGGTCGAGCCGCTCCGTGATGTCGAAGACGATGCTTGCGAAGCCGTTGGCATCGAGGTAGACTTCCTGGTTGTCGGGGACTTGGCGGATGTCGCTATATGCATTGTTAGCAGTACTCTACTACATAGAGAGGGGAGAAAATTAGTCGTGACACACCTGACGTCTCCGAATCCTGCGGGGAGTTCCGCCGTTAAAGTGCCACCGTAAAGCTGGGTGGGGGTGAATGCAGCCATGGGTATTGATCTCGGGTTCGGATGTAATGCTTGAAGTTACAGTAGTAGTGCCGTATTGCAAAGATGGAGCTTAAAACAGGGTTTTGGCACACGGGCGGAACTTTTTGAAAGGCGCCAGGTAGGTGTCAGTAGTTAATTTTAATCTCTTTCTCATATAGTCTAGGACATCTGGATAACTAGACCACATTTACGTGGTTAGACAATTAAAAATTGGAGCATTTAAAAAAGAAAAATCCAGATATTAAAGTTCGTGAATCCTGCGAGTGTGACGATGGTGTTGCTGGCAGACCTCGGCGGTGAAGTCGTCGCATGTCCTTATCGATTAGGGAGCGAGCGTCAAGTGGGCTGGTGGCTGCGCCTTCGTAAACGCAATCAACAACTCAGACCAGCTTTCATCATACCCAGCCCTCGACCGCTTGATACCCCGACAATCCGAAGCTTTGCTTGAACCGCAACCAACACCAACATGGCGCAAGACCCCCGTGCACTACTGCAAAAGGTAGCTCCAGACCTTTGAACTGCTGGACGGGCGCTTATACTTTGCGCAGGCAGACAAGGCGATAGCCTCCGCAGGATCAGGTTTCAGCCTCTTCGGCGGGCGCACCGAAAAGTACGAGAATGCAGCGGAGCTGTACATCCAAGCAGCGAACGCATTCCGGCTGCAGAAGCAGGGTAAGCGCAAGACTCAACCTTGCACGGCAGGACGAGCAGTCGCGCTGAGAAAACGGGTACAACAGCCAAAGAGGCCGGTCTGGCATTCGAGCGCGCGGCGGCGATACAGCAGAACAACCTGAATGAGCCGGACGACGCGGCCAATACGCTCACCGAGGCGTTCAAGACGTACAAGA
Organism: Aplosporella prunicola CBS 121167; assembly: GCF_010093885.1. Classification (NCBI taxonomy): domain Eukaryota; kingdom Fungi; phylum Ascomycota; class Dothideomycetes; order Botryosphaeriales; family Aplosporellaceae; genus Aplosporella; species Aplosporella prunicola. The sequence continues at coordinate 903,122 of NW_022983536.1, forward strand.
AGACGGACCCAGAGGACGCGGCTCGCTGCCTCGACTCCGCTATCAACCACTACACCATGAAGGGCAACTTCCGGCGCGCGGCGACGTGGAAGCAGAATCTGGCGGAGCTGTACGAGGTCGAGGTTGGGGACCAGAAGCGCTCGATGGAAGCGTATGAGGTGGCTGCGGGGTGGTACGAGAACGACAATGCGGAAGCGTGAGTAGTCGAGCCAGCCACAATGGCTGTTGTCGTTGCTTTGGAAGCGCGCATGGCTGACGCGGTATTGCAGATTGGCGAACAAGCTGTACTTGAAGGTGGCAGACCTCGCCGCGTTGGAGGGCGACTACTACAAGGCGATTGAGAACTTCGAGCGCGTCGCCAAGTCGAGCATTAACAACAACCTGATGAAGTGGTCGGTCAAGGAATACCTGCTCAAGTCAGGCATCTGCCACTTGGCAACCAACGTAAGCAATGGCCGCATTCAAACATGGAAAAGCACGACCATAGTTAACATTAACGTTGACAGGACATGGTGGGCTGCAACCGTGCGCTGGAGAGCTACCGTGACCTCGACCACACGTTCGGGTCGACGCGGGAAAACCAGCTGCTCACGGACCTGGCCGAGGCCGTCGACGCAGGCGACCAGGAAATGTTCTCCGAGAAGCTGTTCCAGTTCGACCAGATGTCCAAGCTGGACAAGTGGAAGACGACGCTGCTCCTGCGCGTCAAGAGCGGCATCGAGGAGAAGGGCGAAGACTTTTCGTAGACTATCGATACCATTTAGCCAGCAAAAAGACAGGCGGTTTTCAAGCAGGGATTGGATATTGCTTGTCAGTACTATAAAGTTTACCTTTCTTTGGCGAGCATTGAGCAGTGGTGCGACCAGTGTGGTGAGATATATGCAATTGACTATAGCCGAATCCTACTACTGCACCTCGCTCGAATGAACTGCTGACTCAACGCCAAGTTCGGGAGCTCTTCCATCTGAAGTCGAACGACCTGCGCAGATTGTATAGCCTAGACCACTACTACGCGATCGCGTACACCATCTGATTGGTTATCCGCACTGCAGGTACATCCGCGCCCTGCCCTGGAGCCTGGTATACGAGGTGGGCAACAAAGTGCAACCACAACCACTTGCAACGTGACCCTCCTCTCTCCAGAACAAAGGTATAAAAAGACAAGACAGAGCACAAAACCAACCACCACCCAGCACTCCACACCAACGAACCCCACGCTCCAAACCCACCACCAAAATGCACCCCAAACCCCTCCTCATAACCGCGCTTGCGCTCCTGACCCCCCACGCCGCATCAGCAGCCTGCGCCTCACCCAACGGCTGCTTCGAGCTCAGCGCCATCGAGGTCTTCGAGCCGAGCAGCAGGCCCGGCCACATCATCCGCCGCTTTGGGTTCGAGGTCCTGGAGACGGGCTTTTCGGCTGATAACGGGACGACGCGCTGCGAGGCGCAGTGGAGCCGGTTGGTGAGCGCGGGATACCCGCAGAGCTATGTATGTGTGCCCGGGGCTGGGTGGGGTTGAGGGGCGAGGGGCGAGGGGTGAGGGGTGAGAATTGACTGTGTGGCTTGCTAATGTGGGTGTTGTGGCGTAGACGCCTTGCGAGGACGATACGTGGAGTTGGTATATTTCTCGCTGGGAGAACTACAAGGATTTGGATGTGGAGTTGAGGCATGTGTATGAGGAGGTGGAGAACGGGTGAGTGGTTTTTTTTTTTTTTTTTTTTTTTTTTTTTGGCTTCTTGTGTTAGGTTGGTTTGGGCTTATGCGTTCGTTTTTAGGGAGACGGTGGTGCGTACGAAGCTGGCGCGCGCGACTGTCCTCGGGGATAATTTTAGGTGCGATTATACGGTTGTGGGGGAGACGACTTGTTGGGGGAACCAGGGGATGGAGGTGCCGGTTTATGAGGCCTCGACGGCTTGAGAGGGTGTGCGATTGGGTGCTGGACTCGAGTTCTGCGCGCCAATTGAGGTGGGGTGGACGTGTATATGTTCTTTAGTTCAAAACAAGCTTGTCTAGAGGACTCTTGCTGATGTGTGCGCTTGTTGTATGAATTTTGTATTCAACTTAGTATGAAGTACATATAAACAATTCCTCCGTGCTACCCGGAGATAGGACCGTACCTCGCTATGCATCCCAGCCTCGAGCCCACCTACAACCCCATCAATTGGCAGGTTCTGCCCTGGTATCAACATGCTCGCCTCTTGTATTCAAAACACCCCAATTCCGTCACGACTTTTCTTCCTGCTCATTATTCCTGCTCCTCCGGGCCCTCACACTCTCCACGATGACCGTCTTCGGAACCGCGCGCTCCTTTCCCTCGAAGCCCAGAATCTGCCCAACTAGTCCTCCTGGCTTGGGCACGGGACACTCTCTCATCGGGCGGCCATTGACAAAATCCGCGTCACTATCCGCCTCGGAAGTACATCCCGTGGCCGGCGAGTAACCTTGCTTCACTGCCAGCTGGTTCTGGCTCGACTCGGCGCCATCAGAATCAATGGCGCTATTTCTTCTGCGCCTGCGACGCTGGCCCGGTTCGATGTCGTTCGCGCCCGCGTCGGCAAAGGCGCGCGCAGGGACGGGGCATGGCAGGATGTGTGGTAGGCCGACGACGAAGAACGAGACAAGCAGCGTGCCGGTGAAGAGAGACACGGTTTGGCGGGACCGCGGATGCAGCGTGGGCGGCATTGTACGGGTCGCGACGGCGGGGCAGAAGGCTGGTTTTGGTGGCTGGGCGGAAAGGTTTATTGTGACTGTGGCATTGGAGGGCTGTTGGACAGGCGTCAGCGGAAGCTGGCAGGGCAATTGGGCATTCTTGGGAGGTAGTACAGGGCGATGCAGAGCTCGGCGATGCTCGAGCTTTTGCGGGGAGCGGAGGATGTTGCGGGTGCTGTGGTGTGAGAGGAAAGCGGGCTGCGGGCTGCTGCGGGCTGACGGAGGAGCTTCGTAGCTGGGTGGAGCTGATTTCTGGCTCGCTAATTGGCTAGCCTGCCCTTGTGGCGCCCGTCAGCCGCATCTCGTCCATCCTTTCGCGATTCGCGACGCCCGCACCAAGCACTACTTCACGCTCCATCTCTCAAGACTCCAGCCCTCCTCGCACCTTTGTGCTCGGCCCCTTTTCTGGGCTGCTCTGATCGCACGGGCTCCGTCTCTCTGCTGCAATACCTTCCGCTTCGTTAGCGCTTCGAGAGCCGGCCGGTCGCGTCTCGTCAATCTCAGCGCCACCTCGCCCCAAAGATCCTCGTACATACATTTCACCCGGACGCGCTTCGTGCACTACCCACGCGTCATTGACGTCGCGACCGATCAAACCCCCGGATCCCACCTTCTGAAACCTTCCGAGCCCCACAGCGCACCATATCCGAAAATGAGCGATCTTGACCAGTATGACGCACCGCGCGACGCGAACGGGCGAACGCTGATCTCGTCTCCAGAGCGATCGCCCAGCTGCGCGCATGTCGACCGATCCCCGAAACACAGGTCCGCGAACTGTGCTACAAGGCCAGAGAGCTGCTCATAGAGGAGGGAAATGTGGTGGGCGTGGATGCGCCGGTAACGGTAGGAGTTGGCTCAAACCCCGCTGAAGCGACAAAGCTGATCCGAGGCTTGCGCAGATATGTGGTGATATCCATGGCCAGTTCCATGACCTGATGGAGCTGTTCAGAGTGGGTGGCGATGTGCCGGATACGAACTACCTGTTCATGGGTAAGACGCTATTGGTAAACTCGCGGTGAATGCTCGTTAACACTACAGTATATAGGCGACTTTGTCGACAGAGGATTCTACTCTCTCGAGTCGTTCTTGCTCTTGCTCTGCCTCAAAGTGCGCTATCCTGACAGGATCACACTTATCCGTGGAAACCACGAGTCGCGGCAGATCACCACCGTTTATGGCTTTTACGACGAATGTCTGAGGAAATACGGAAGCGCAAATGTGTGGAGGTATGTGGTGGTTTCGGTCCTTTATCGAGGCCACGATGCTGATGACAGTCCAGATACTGCTGTGAAGTCTTCGACTACCTCGCCTTAGGAGCCCTTGTCTCTGGAGCCGCTACCAATCTTCAACCAACAGCCTCCCCCTATGCCGATGGTAGCACTCAAGGCGTGCCCGAAGACCAGGATATCGAGATAGAGATTCTCAACTCCAACAACGAAGTCATCAACAGCTTCCCCCGCGCCTCTCGCATGTCCTCCCCCTCCGGTACCCTCGGAAACCCCGATTCCTCGCCTATACTTGACGCGCCTGCTCGCACAGGACCGGCAGGTACCGGCGCTACCTCATCGAGTTCCGGGTCGACTGGCAATCCTGGAGGGGCAGTGCTTTGCGTGCACGGTGGCCTCTCCCCCCTCATCGACACTATCGACAAAATCCGGTTGTTGGACCGCAAGCAAGAAGTGCCCCACGAAGGCGCGATGTGCGACCTGCTATGGTCAGACCCGGACGAAATCGACGGATGGGGACTTTCACCGCGCGGAGCAGGCTTCCTGTTCGGCGCCGACATTGTCAAATGTTTCAACCACAAGAACGACCTCAGCCTGATTGCGCGCGCACACCAACTCGTCATGGAAGGCTTCAAGGAGATGTTCGACAACAGCATCGTGACGGTGTGGAGCGCGCCCAACTACTGCTACCGGTGCGGCAACGTGGCCGCGATCCTAGAGCTCGGGGAGGACGGGACCAACGGCGGATACGTGCCGCGCAACAACGGCGACGCGGGGCGGTCCAGGGGCCTGTCGGAGTGCAACAGAGACGGGCCTGGCCGGCGGTATCGCGTCTTCGAGGCGGCGCCACAGGACAGCAGGGGCATGCCCGCGAAGAAGCCGGTCGCGGACTATTTCTTGTAAACAGCAGGGCGGGGAGGACTTACTAGTGTGCATTACGTTGTGCTCGACAAAATACCCTTTTTGGCCGGCGAGGCGCGACTGGGACTTGCGCTTTTTTTCGCTTTTGCTTTTGCTTTTGTATACAAGCCGGATATGTATGCGGATGGCGTATTGGGGCTCTCTTTTTTTGATTCTGAAATGATATATGGTAGCACGGATGGGTAGTCACTGGTCATGGGTGCAGGTGTATGTTGTTGGTGCGGGTTAGGGTAGGTAGGTGTATTGCATGGTTGGGCCGTGGTAGCGGAGCTCAACTGGCTAGGTACTTCGTACAGTCGAGACTGGCTACGAGATTGTGACGGGAGAAATCTACCTTGCCTAACCACTAAAAGCGGCGCTGAGGGCAGGAGCGCACTCCAGCGCCTCTGGAAGGGGAAGGTTGATGTGCTGCAACCCCGCGCTCCCGCCCTCCCCCAATCACCCTCCCTGTCGCCCGGCACGCCCCGTCACGACCCACCCTTGTCGTCGGAGCGGCTCGGCCCGCAGAGCCAGCTGTGGCTGCGGGTTGCGGGGCTGGTAACGTCATTGTCGTCGCACCTTTGCCCCTCCCGTTGGCGCTGCTCGCTGCTTTCAAATCACGGCCGTTGAATAATCAAACAGTGCTGCATGCGTTGCGTTTTACTCATCTCGATCACGACATCGGGTGCGTATAAATAGGTGCTGCCAGGCGGAGGTGCTTCCTGCTTGCACTGCATTGCAACCCCACGCAATTGCTTTTCTCTGCACCAAGCAACCTCAACTACCTACACTTACAGACACCAACACACATTCGACCCCTACCGAGAGAACCAGCACACAGCACACAGCCAAGCAAGCAAAACATGTCGCAGCACATCCTCCTCCTCGGCGGGCATGGCAAGGTCGCGCAGCTGCTGACGCCGCTGCTGCTGGGCCGCTCGTACGCCGTCACGTCGCTGATCCGGGACCCGGCGCAGGCGGCCGCGATCGAGAAGCTGGGCGAGGGCCAGCCGGGGAAGCTGAATGTGCTGGTAAGGAGCTTGGAGGCGGTGAGGAGTGAGAGTGATGCGAAGAGCGTTCTGGAGGAGGTGCAACCGAGTTGGGTCGTTTGGAGCGCGGGTATGTTGGGCTTTTTGCTTTTCATTTCGTTTCTTTTTTCTTTTCTTTTTCCTTTTCCTTTCTTTTTTATAAATCTTGTTTTTGGGGCTTGGTTATGTGCTTGTTGGAGAGGAGGAGGTCTGCAGAGCCCTACCTATGCTAACACCCCACCACAGGCGCCGGCGGCAAAGGCGGCTCCGACCGTACCTACGCCATCGACCGCGACGCCGCCAAGCACTTCATCAAAGCCACGACCTCGACGCCCAGCATCAGCGCCTTCGTCATGATATCGTACCTAGGCTCGCGGCGCGCCAAGCCGGCCTGGTGGTCCGACGCCGAGTGGGCGCACGCGCAGCACACGAACACGGAGGTGCTGCCGCACTACGCGGAAGCCAAGATCGCCGCGGACGAGTACCTGGCGGCGATGGCGGCGAAGCGCGGCCAAGGGTTCCGCGGCATTTGTCTCCGGCCCGGCAACCTGACGCTCGAGAAGGCGGGAGCCGTTCAGTTGGGCAGGACAAAGGGCAGTGGCGGGAAGGTGTCAAGGGAGGCGGTCGCGCAGACTACCCTCGCGGTTCTGGAGAGTGCGTATAGGGGCGGGTGGCTGGATCTGCTGGATGGGGAGGAGGAGGTGGGGGCGGCGGCGGAGAGGGTCGCGAGGGAGGATGTCAATGCTTTTGAGGGCGAGGACTGGGAGCGCATTCGTAAGCTTGCGGATTAGTGTCTGACGTCTGTGAGTGCGGTTGCGGCTTGGGGCTGCTGGAACCGGTTTGCTGGGTGGTTTAAAGCGCTTAATGAAAATATTGGTATTAAGACCGGGTTGCAATTCTTTCTGCAATACAGAGCAGCCGTGAGCGTATTACTCCTCAGCCGCCTGCCTGTACTGTTTTCTTTTCGGGAAGTTACTTTTCTTGGAAGGTCGTGCACATGTTCGATTCCTTCTTCAGCTACCTAACCATGCACCAGTCGAACGGTCTGTCATTACTTGTTAGTGCATTGCCTCCTATACGCTTACCTACCTAATAAACCTATACGCAAAGCGCTTCGGACAAAAACAATAAGACGCAAAATAGCATGATAGGAACTAAACACGCCTCCTCAGCCTCGCTCCCCCTCCTATTCCAGTTGGAGTCAATAGTGTGGTTTGTGTTTTGCGGTTGTTGTTCTCGTATATATAGCACCTATGTCTTGTCTTGGCACCGAGCTACCTAATGTTTCCCGCGTCAACGTATCTAAACAGCTTCTAGATAAGCGACCTTGCGCTTCCTTCTGCTGGGCTGGTAGGTGTGCGTGCGCACGGAAGTGCGGTGGAAGGCGGTGTTGGGACTGAGGGTTGGGTGGTTGGGGTCTGGCGCGGGTTTGTGTCTAGTTAGTGCAGTCCTGGCGTTTGGATAAGTGGTTGTGGGTGAGTACGCGTGGTTCTGTAGACTGTGTCTTCTTTGTGCAAAGCGGGTGTGAGTGCGATGTTCTAAGTCTTGGGGTAAGGGATCTGGTGGTGGTAAGGCATTGTTTTATGACGACTCTGCTTGGAGGTTTTGGTTTCTTGGTTTTTTGAAAATCGTAGTCATTGTGCGGTTTTTATGAGGGTTTTATTAAAGATATAGTGTTTAGTTCTGATGCTATTCGTACAGTTGATTTTCTTTGCTGAACTGATTTCCTCTGCCAACCAATTTCGTCCTGCTAGCCAATTTATCCTGCTAAACCAAATTCCCATACCGAATAAACTTTCCACACCGAACCAATTTCGTCCTGCTGACTTCAAGAAGATGCCTTGGAAGAGGCATCGCAGCCTTGTAGGCCAGTGACGATTCCTAGTCCTCATCCCTCGCTAGTCACATTCTGTACCCCTATATAATACATGATTCTTTAGAGTGAAGTATCGCTCATTTATGTTGGTGTTGCCACATAACATTTTCTGCGTCAGTGATGCCGAGTTCAAGTGCCACCTTCACGACCATCAAACTCGTCCACGTTCTGAGTATCAGTTGTAGCCTGTGGCGTGTCGTCCGCATCGTATGTGTCGGATGTAGACTTCTTCCATGGCACTGGCTCACCATCATCAAGGCCAATCTTGAAACTTGCCAGTCCAATGGAGTTGTCGGTAGAGATAATGAGGCTTTCTCCCCCAACGGCCGGTACCGATACGAAGCTGGCCCATTCCAGGCTTGCAGACTCGACTGTGATGGTGTTGAGAAATTCGTGGAATCTGGCTGTCTCTATCTCTGTGTCCGACGGTTCTTGATCTTCAACTTCTTCTTCGTCACTGTCTTGAGAGTCGTTGTATTCGTTTGCAATCGTGTCTTGAAAGTCCTCGTGTTCCATGTAAAGGTTCTTCCATGGGTGGTATTTAGTCCTCCTATAAGGGGGACGCATACCCATGAAGAATTTTGTCTCATGGCGTGTTCCTTCTTCCTTGTTGGCTTGAAGAGCTTCCTTCGCAATATCTGCGGCTGGCTTGAGTTTTTCCGTAAGGTCCTTTTGTAGGCACTGGAAGGGCTCCTGATGGTGATTGTTAGGGCAATCATGTTGACCGAGAAGTCTAAGGTACTCGTCGTCTCCGAAAATGGATATATCCGGTGGTGACTTGGATCCATGCGCGACAAGTAGCTTGCAGGTTGTCTTGAACTCCCTGACCGGAATGTTAGCTAAATAAATATAAACAAAAGTGGGATGTGACACTTGTTGCAAATATAACCATTGCAATCGTAAAAGAATGTTCGAACAAACCACTCATTATAGATAGATCGAGCAATCCATTTGCACTTTCCGTCTTGTTTCTTCAAGCTCTCGACAACCTTAATGTCATCAGTATAAACGTAGTCTGGTCCACGATCCATTATCTGATATCCGATAGAGCGTAGTTGGTTAATGGCGTGCTGGATGGTAGACATGATCTCTTCCCGCTCCCCAAGAAGAGACAGTATCAGCTTCTTGTGGTCGAAGACATCGTAATCAAGCGGGTTTCCGACATCCCAATCGCCCAATCCGTACCCGCCCATTGGCGAGGGCCCCCAGTGTCCTGAGAAGACGACATGCTTGAGTGCGTCGTCATATATGCATTCGCAACGCAGCTTCGCTGCTAGTCCAAGATAAAAGAGAGGTTTCCAAGCTACATCTTCCCAGAGGCCCTGAATGTCAAGAAGAGTCTCTGTGATAGCTGGTCTCACGATATCGAGCATTCCGTAAAACTCAGCATAAGCGGTGACGTCTGCCATGCATCTGATTGCGGATTCCGGGTCGGGCGTGAAGTCCAAGTTGACGTAGAGACCATATAGAAGGCGGAACAAGGCTTTATGGGCGTTTACGGCTTGCTGTGTAGACTTATCAGGCCAGCTTATAAGGTCTTCGCGCCTAGAAAGTCCGGCAGTATATTCGGACATGTGAAATGGAAGACCAAAGAAGTACTCAGTAAACTGAAAGCTGGTCTGATCGTTTGCGCATCGAAGGAGTAAGGCGCTAGTGTCCTCAGTTAGAGCGAGAACGTATTGCCAAACGGTGATTGAGGGCTCATTGCCAGATTGCTGCGGTTGAGGAACAGGCAGTTCCACGAAAGGTCGTCCCCAGCGCCCGTTGAGTGTTGGTTCGAAGTATATGAATTGTTTCAGCAAGGATGAATGGAGCAAGAGGGTATCTTCAGGTCTTTCCGACAACCTGATGATCACATCACCCCGCTCTAGCCGGAGGGATGGCACGTCCAACATTTTAGGTGACATGTTGCTTGAAGGATTTCGAGGCTTTCTTTGGCATTACTTATCCAAAGGCTTGGTCGATGGTGTGGTAAAAGAGGTTGTATGAAGAGAAGAGTCGCAGTCGGGTGTACGCCCGAGAAGCGAGAAAGAAGGTGGAAGGTGTGCGGAAAAACTCAAGGGAGAGGAGGGAGGTACTTATATAGGCATAACAATAGAAACCTTTACCATTACCAAGCCCAGTTAGTATTAAAGTGACCAGCATTAGGTGCATGTGCGAGAATCAGTGAGTGAACAGAAACAAAGGCCACTAACCACGTATGACATCTCATGCCCCTTCTATAACATGACTTCCTACCGGGGCCCTGCCCAGCTGAGTAGGGCGGTAGTGGGAGGTGTTCAAAGAAGCTGAGATGGGTGACTGGGTTATCTAATACGGCAAAGGCAGTCACTGTTTGTTAAAGTCGACGTGGATACCTCAAATCTCTTAGCAGCTTGCGTGTCTTAACACCACGTGCGAACAATTGCTTGCTAAAAAAACCACCATTGCTTGACTTAGGGGTACCTTGACGATGCAAACAACCATGTAGTCACCATGCCGCAGCCAACGCTTCCAGAACAGCTAATACAGGAGCCACTGGCCCGCCAACACAGACCCTCTGTCCGCCTCAGTGCCCCATCCCCCACACAACAGCCACCGTAGCCATGCCACCTCCACCTTAATTTAACCGTGCTCTTCTCAGCTAGTGCATACCCACAAAACACAACACCAAGCCAAGCCAGCAGTAAACCAAAAAAAGCAAATAAACAAGAACCACTCCCTATTAAAACACCCACACCCTCTTCCCCATCCGCCGTCCTCTATCACTGTCATCTCTGTCCCCGCTAACCAACTTTCCCACCCGAAAGAACTGCCTCTAGCATCGATACCTACGCGCCTGGGTAATTACCAAAGTAGCTTAGTCGTTTCTCGCTGCGCGCCTAAACATATTCCTGCCTGCGCTGCCGTTGTAGAGCAGGGAGCAGAGGCTGCGGGAGCAGCTGTAATGCTGTAGTGCAGGACGTGGAGGCTGTGCCTTTACATTACTGCATGACACTCCCGTGCCGTAACGGTTGGGGATAGCATTGCAGGCGTGCGAATCGCAGTTAGATAGAGAGAAGACATTAAATGCGCTCCACAGCCTCGCTCATGCATACACCACACCCTCCCAAACCCGCAACCCAAACCCTCTTGCTTGACTGCCGCAAAGGCGTCGCTGTCCTCGTCGTCCTCGTTGACTTATGTATTGTTCGGACGCATGCATTATTTGCCTTGCAGACAAGACTCACACTCGGTCCCGTGTAGCAAGGCGTGAGGACCTCAAGCCCATCATCTCCAGCAACGTATGAAGTACATGCATACCCTAGCGCTAGGACGCGGGCAGTGGTTCGAAGCAGTGTCTACGTCGTGCTAGGTAGGTAGGTATTTAAGGTAAGCGATTGAGCAGTGCTTGCACTGTACCTATCACACCCAGTCCATTGCCCTAACCATCTCGCACCAACCCCGCCTAGACGTACGCAATTCCCAACCCCCACCCACCCACGCAGCACCCCGCCCGCCCAACCCGACTCCAATGCTGAGTACTACCGCGGTCTTTCTCTCAACAATACAACGCATTCCCACCCACTCAACAACCCAGCACAACACCTACCTACGAGCATCACGCCTTTCCCACTCGCCAACCCAGCCGACAACGCGCCGAAGCTGTTGATGGTGAGTACCATCACGCAACAGCGGCACTCATAGTCATCGTCCGTCGGCAGCGTAGCTACCAAACTTTCAACGACAACAATCCCCATCACGCAGAGCAAAGACCCTGGCAACCCCATCCATTAAAACTGCCCAAACCGTCCACTCGGTTTTCAAGAGCAGCAACGCCATCGCACACCTTTTCATGGAGGCCTAGTCTGGATCGGTGACCGAATCGGAAATGCTTCTTCGGACAGAGGACGGACGGGTGCCTGGTACGCACTCAGATGCACCCGAGGTCTTGTCCTTGTCCTTGTCCTTGATTTGGCGCTTGTAGGGAATGTGTGTATGGTTTATTTTAGCCGTGTCTAAGACCACCGCTCGCTCTGTGGGGTGGCTTGTGTTGTGTGTTGTATTGCCTCCCTACCTACCTATATCCCCTGTCTTGACTACCAGCACGCTCTGCACTTGCGCAGCTTTGTGTGGTGGAGCCAGAGCTTGTGAGATATCAGAGAGCATGGACGTGGAAGCGGAATGAGCAATCGAACAAGTAAAGCGTTGGACTGTCGCGTACTAAACCGTAATCTCTTACATGCCAACGTTTCTCGCGTCTTCATGGTCAAGCCGCGTGGACCTTACACGCACGCCGCTGCCGCTGCTGTCGCCGAGGCATCCATTCATCCGCAAACGCCATTTCCTTTTCCCTCGGCACCCATCACTCTCACCACGCCGCACTACCACCGCCGTCCACCTCTCCCCCTGCCGCCAAACCCGCCCTGAGGCCCAAATCCCCCTCCGCCACCAAACCCGCCCCCCTGCTGCGCAGCCGGGCCCTGCGGCGCGCCAGGCATGCCCCCCGGCATCCCCTGCATGCCCTGCATGAACGTCTCGAAGCTCAGCTGGCTGGGATCCGTGATGCCCTGCGCCATCATCTGCTGCATCATGTGCTGCATCATATCGTCGTTCATAGGCGGCATACCCGGCATACCAGCCGGCATAGCGGCGCCAGGGCCGCCAGCAGCGCCCATGCCGCCCGTCTGCGCGGCCGGGCCCGTCGGCGCGCCAGGAACTCCCGGGCCCCCGCCTGCGCCGCCGTTGCCGCCGCCACCACCGCCGCCACCCCCGCCGCTGTTGCTCCCGCCTGAGGGGCCCGTTGGTAGCCCCGGCATTCCTGGCATTGGCGGCATGCCTGGCATCCCGCCCCCGAACATCATTTCGAATTTCGCGTTTTCGGCCTTTTGCTCTTTGAGTGCCGCCGCCATATTCGCTTGGCGTAGGCAGTACGTCGTCCATGTGAATTCGTCGAAGCCGTAGTTGAAGTAGTCGGATTGGTCGGCGCCGGGGCGGCGCCAGGGCTTGTCGTGCTCGGCGAGGTCTGCGGGGGTAGGTAGGGCGTTAGCGTGACTGTCTGGCTTGCTTGAAGGAGAGAGAGAGAGAGAGAGAGAGAGAGAGAAAGAAAGGAACAGAGGCATACCAGCGTCAATGTCGACCTCGGTGATGGGCTTGCCCGCGGGCTCAAACACGGGCGTCGCGTTCACGTCGATGTTCGAGGTGCGGACTTCGGGGTAGCTGGAGCCAGGCTTCTGCGGCTCAGCGGGCTGGGCGCCGCCTTTGGCCGGGGCGGCGGGCGCGTGCGGCTGCGCGTGCGCCTTGGACGCGGTGTCGGTGGAGGCGGCACGGGCGGGCTCGGTCTTGAAGCTGGTGTTGAAGCTGGAGCCGGCGCCGCGGGGCGCGGGTTCCGGCGCGGGCGCGTCTTTGCGCTCGGTGATGATGTCGATGTCCTGCGCGCGCGTGTTAGTGGGTCGAAGGTGCAATTGGGCCCGGGTAGGTAGGTCTCGTGGAAGCTCACAGAGTCGTCGCTCTCTTCCTCTTCCTCTTCGCCCTCCTCTAGCGACTCGTCCATCTTCTCGTCCTTGACCGGCTCGGCCTTGGTGGTCGGGGCGGTGTCATCGCCGTAGAAATCGTCGTCCTCCTCCATGATTGTGTGTGGTGAGTGAGTGTATGCGGGCAACGAAGGTTGTTGTGGTAGATCGTGTCTTGACTCGCGCGCAAGCTAAGCTACCTACACCACTGTCCATCCTCCGACCGACCGCAGCTTTTTGCCCGCCAAGCACCGCAATCATGTCGTTTGGCAAGTCTGGCGGCCTGAGCATCAACACGGGCGGCGCAAACTCGCCCTTGTAAGCCCGCCCAAAGCTGCAAATCTATCTACCTACTGACACTTTCTCCAGCGGCGGCGCGACCTCCCAGCCCGCGAGCGGCGGCCTGTTTGGCGCGTCCACGTCGACTCCCGCCTCGTCGCAGCCCCAGTCGGGCGGCGGCCTCTTCGGCGGAGCCCTAAACAAACCCGCGACTCAAACGGGCGGCAGCCTGTTTGGCGGCTCGACGCCCGCATCCAGCGCAGGAGGAGGAGGAGGAGGAGGGCTTTTCGGGTCTAGCACGGCGACGGCATCGTCGCAGCCACAGCAGTCGGGCTCATTGTTCGGTGGCGCGCTGGGACAAAACACGCAGCAACAGCAACAGCAGCAGCAGCCGCAGCAGAGCGGAAGCTTGTTCGGCAATGCGGGCCAAACGCAGCAGCAGCAATCTTCGACGCCTTCTTTGTTGTGAGTCTGGGCTCCTGCAGGTGCGACAAAGGCGCGGCTTGGCTAACAAACAAAAACAGCGGCAGCAGCACCACGACCCAAACGCAGCAGCAGCCTTCACTCTTCGGCTCCTCGACGACAACCTCGCAGCAGCCCCAGACCGGTGGCGGTCTCTTCGGCAGCTCCATGAATACCAACCAGCAGCAGCAGCAGCAGCAGCAGCAGCAGCAGCAAGGCGGCCTCTTCGGCAGCAGCACCGCCCAGCCCGCCAATGCCTCGACCAACACGGTGCCGGGCGTGCGCATCGACCTGAGCAACATCCGCGGCTCGACGCGCTTCAACGACCTGCACGAAGACCTGCAGAAGCAGATCGAGCAGATGGACGCGCTGATCCAGCAGCAAATCAGCCACCACGACCAGTGCGCCGCCTTCATCGACGGCCGTATGAAGGAGAACCTGGCCTACGTGCCCGCCGACGTCGACTTCATCGCCAGCAAGACCGAAACCGTCGAGACGGCGCTCGACAACGACAGCCGCGCCATCGCCGCGCTCAAGGAAACGTTCAAGCACGACGCCGAAAACGCGCGCATCACGTTCCGGGTGCTAGAGAACCTCAAGTTGCCCACGCAATTCCACTACACAGGCTCGATGTGGACGCCAGCCGCGACAAGCGCAGCCGCGCGCTCCGCCGCCGCAGGCAAAGACAGCGACCTCGACGCCGCGACCAGCGACGAGGGCAACACGGACCTAGTGGCGTTTTTCCAAGCGCAGGCGACGGCGCTCGACGGCACGCTGGACACGCAGGCGCGCCTGCTCGCCGAGATCGAGCAGCACCTGCGCACCGTCGAGGCCAGCACCATGCACCAGACGCAGGAGCTGCTGGCGCGGCGCGGCGGCGGCGGCCCCAACGGCGAGGCAGACGCCCCGGCTGCAGTCGGCGGCTCCAGACTCCGTGACCTGGCGCTCTTGTTTGCGGAGATTCAGCGCGCGATTCTGAATGAGGCGGCCAAGGTTGGTGATTGTAGGGAGAAGGTCGTCGAGACGACTATGGGGATTGGGGGCGCGGCGACGCCGGGGTCGCTGAGGCGTTAGGGTGGGGTGCGGTGGTGTGCGGTGCAAAACGGGGAAGGGAGAACGAGGATTGCGTGAGGGCATGTAGGTAGCGGAATTGTTTGTCGAATGGACGGATGCTTGGTGGGAAATGGCAGCGTAGACAGTCTGCTGCAGACGGGAAAACAGGCTTACAGGCTGATAGGAGTAGGCGTTTAGTACTTGTATAATACGTACACTGACACGCATGCGCTTGTGTGCACACTCGTGTTGATGTCTATACTGTATGTACGACTGTGCGTGTAGGGCCTGGTTTGGGCTGGGATGGTTGGGTTGGTCTGGTTTGGTTGGGTTGGTCTGATTTGGTAGGATTAGGTTGGGTAGGATCCGGTTGGAGTGGGCTGGGGTGGAGCGGAGCGGTGGTGGCGGTATGAGGGGCGGCGCGGCTCTCGCCTACGCGTTGCTGATGGCAGGCGAATTGTGGACGACGTGGTGGGTATATGCTTAGGTAAGTGCTTGCTTGCTTGCTTGATTGATTGATCGGGGCTTCCATACGTGATGTGTGGTACGGGTATGTACGTGGTGTGTGGTGTGGGGTTCCGGGTAGGAGTGATGGGGAGTGGGAGACGCGAGGGAAGACGCGAGGGAAGGGGAGAGGCTATGTACATAGGTACGTGTTTGGGCTCCCTTTTGCGGCGGGGGGGCGGGGAGGGGTGAGAGGCTTGGGGGCTTGGAGTGTTGATGCCAAAACCTAGTCGACGTCGGGTATGTAGCAGCACCCGTCCTGTCCCCGCTGGCCGAAGTCGCATCCTTCAACAACGTCACGCATGTTTTCCACGGTCCACACCTTCGGCCTCGAGGCACGCAATGCCAGCGGCGAGGAAGTGCGAGGGCTGGGATCTCGAGTGTGTGTGTGTTTCGTAGCCTGGTGGTGAGGCTGTGTGCCAGTGCGTAGTATTGGTCGTGCGTGATGCTGATGGTGTTCATTTGATTTTTCTGTCATCTGTTTAGGTATGCTGGTTCCTGGGTGCGCTTTGCAGGAAGCTGTTCAGGGGGCGAAGCCGGGGTCTGTACGCTGGTCCCGCTTGTTTTCTCACTTCCTTTTATCCCTGGTCTGAGAAATGAGCCGTGGTAGGCGACCTTGGGTTAATTAGATTTCTGTGGTTGTTTAGACGCTGCGAGGCCGTATACTCGACAGTGACTCAACAATGCCGCATTTTCGTACGTATCTCAACAAACCACTCCTAAACCACATTGTCCAAACTTCCCGTCCCCCTAAAGTCCATTTTTCATTCTTCCTCCCTCTCCCAGTCCTCTCTCTACCTCTTCCTTCCCCTCCCTCACCACCAACACCCCAACTACACCTCCCTCACAAACCCCACCTCGACAACCCTTTCCACCGGAACGTCCATCTTCGCGACCTTTGCGCGCGAGTTCTCCCTCATCCAGACAAACACGCTCAGCACCGCGTATTTAACCCACGCCATGCGCCCCGTACCCGGCACGAGGCGCAGCTGCTCTTTGCCGACTATGTAGATTGTTTGCGTGGAGTAAGCGCGAGTCAGGGCTGCTAGACGACTATTTATGGTCGCAACGGGCGGTGCTTCCTCTTCGATTTCCTGAGTGGCGGAAGGGGTGTTGGAGTGAGAAGGGTCAGAGGGGCTAGAGGCCGTGGCAGTGGCGCCAGCGCGCACGATGGCGCCGCGCAGCTGCTCGTACACGAGCGCGCCGAGGTCCGCGTTGATGGGGTGGTCGTTGTAGCCGTGGCGGATGGTGAGGCGGTAGCACGAGGGGTGGGCAGTGCGAGCCACGGCGTAGCGGTCTGCTTCTGGGACCTGAAGGACGAGAGAGAGGTTAGAAGAGGAGACGTTGTGGTGGCTCAGTAGAGGAAGAAAGCAGGCGTGCGTACGTGCGGAACGTGCAGTGCGCGCAGGTGTAGGAACACGAGCACGTCGTGCTGCGCTTCGAATTTGCGGAGGAACTCCTCGTAGACGGTGGGGACTTTGTCGCCGGCTTTATCGAAGAAGATGCCGAGGCCTGGGTTGTGGTTCGTGTTAGTGCCTTATAGTAAAAAAATAAATAAATAGCAGAACAGGTATGTGCACTTGCCTTTGATGGTGTAGATTTCGCCACCCCCGTATCTTCCATGCAACCGCGCTTTGCCGTCCGCGTCTCGCAGTACGAGGTCCTTCAGGCTCAGTGGGTTCCTGTCTTCGGCAGCCCATTGCTGTTCTTTTCCATAGCGCCACAGGATGAAGACGCAAGCGAGGATGATGGCGAGGACGAAGGTGAACCAGGCTCCATCGATGAATTTTGTGGCTGCTGAGGAGAGGAATAGGCCGTCGAGTGTAGCGAAGATAATCCACGCGGGAAGCACAAGGTACCAGGGTTTCCGCCAGACGATCAAGGCGACGAGGGCAACGAGGCAGGTGGTGATAAACGTGACGAGGATGACGCAGAAGCCGTAGGCGTGACCCAGCTTTGTTGTCTGAGGAGATGATTAGTATTGCGTAGCTATTCGACTTTTGCAGTAACAGTGGCCTTTTTAGAACGTACGTTGTTGTATACAGCAGTGACGATAATCGTGCCAATCATCATCAGCCAATTCGCCATCGGGATGTAGACCTGTCCGTGAAACTTTTCACTGGTATACACCATCTTGATCTGTGGGAAGTAGCTGGTGTTCATGACCTGGCACAGCAGCTGAAAAGCGCTGGTGATGAGGGCCTGAGAAGCAACGATAGCGGCAAGGATGGAGAGGACTAGCGAAGGATAAAACATGCCTGGCGGTACGCTCTCGAAAAACGGGTTCGAAATTGCTCCGCGGTTCTGGAAAATATAGGCGGCTTGCCCAATATAAGCGAGCAGAAGGCAGGGGTATGTGAGGCAGAGCCATGAAATCTGAATGGCCCTGTTTGTGTCAACACCTATCGTAAATTCTAAAGACAATAGAGTCTTACTTCCTGGAAAATGCGCCAATGTCTGCAAATAGAGCCTCAACACCTTTCCCAATTATTAGTATTATGTCTTTTCATCATTGGATCGTAAACGAACCAGTAAATGCAAGCAGGATTCCACCAAGGGAAAGCCATCCGTCGGTTTTGTTGCGGACCATGAACGCGCCGGCAAAATACGGCGAGAACGCTTTCAGGACAGTCCAGTCATACTGCGCAAGGTTCTGAATACAATAAGCATCAACTCCTCCTCTTGTTGGCTTTGCTACTCACATAGATTCCAAAAGATAGGTTGAAGAGTAACCATAAGATAACGACAGGCGCGAAGAAGTTGGCAAGCCTTGAAATACCAAGTGGCTGGAGCGTGAAGAGTAAGACAAGAATGGCACAAGAAACGCCGACAATGACGTCGGTTCCCAGACCATCGTTTACAACTTTGAGGCCTGTTAATGTGAGCATAGTCTAGTCGGTTGTTGGAAATAAAGCGCCTATACCTTGAACAGCTCCAAGCACCGATTGTGCGGGAGTCAGAACGCTGTCTGCCAGGATAAGACTGACACCGAATACAGCTAGAGCTTTGAGGATTCCGTGCATAAAACGATTGTCCTCCAAAAATGTCCTCACTGAAAGGTTGCCAGGCGGTAATACGTCCGCTCCGTATCTTTGAAGCCTCTGCATGTTCTTTTTCTTGGGATCTGTCTTGGATATGTGACACTGAGGGAAGTGAGTTCCTGTTTTGATCGAAGAGATAAGTACACACTTACATAGCGCGAAAGCAAACTGTATATGGCAAATGTGCCGCCTTCGCCTTCATCGTCGGCATGGAGTACGATGAGGACATACTTGACGGTGACGAACAATGTCATAGCCCATATTATCAGTGATAATGCGCCGAGAAGATCTTCGTGCGAAGGCTCGGAAGAGAACGTGGATGAGTAAACGTAAAGCGGACTGGTTCCGATATCCCCATAGATGACGCCTGTAGACTGGTATGCCAACCTGAAAAATTCAGCTGTTGTTCAAAAGTTTTCCCAAGAAGAGGAGCTCACCAGAGGAGGGTCCAACCTTTGAACACCTTCTGAACTCAGTTACGAACGAGAGCATTAGGTAGCCGGACGAACCTGTCGATGTTTGAAATCTCTTTCTTGCACACCAACACTCTCTTCCTCATACTCAATGTCAATGTCTTTTTCATTCAATTCTGCAGCTCCGTCATCGTAAATGTTGCGCTTCTTTAGCTGCGTATCATATGGTCGCTTGGAGAGATTGGCTTTAGGTGCCTCTGCCATGTCAGCGGAGGAAACTAAATGAACGTGAAAGGAGCTGCCTTCGAAAAGTGCGTGATTCCAGCTGTGAGTTGAATCGGTAAGGCAAAGAGATATTTGAGTGAAGCGGATGCTTACTTCTCTCCGGGAGCCTGGTCTATAAGCTACAGAATAAACCGGTAGCACGAAGGAGGCTGCTCGTGGTCAGACTGCTGTGTCCAGTTGGACAAGCTGCCGAAACACACTGTCCCCCACGCTACGCTCAAGGCACAGCCTCGTCGCTACGACGAATACGCCGTGAGCGGCGAGATAATGATATCCGCACATTGGCGAAAAGCCTCAATGGACGCGGTGAAAAAGATAAGGTGTCCCACGCTGCGGATTGGAGGATAAATCGCGCAGCAGGCACTGTAGGCCAGTTCCGGAAGATTAAACGACGGCAGCAGCAGCGGGCGATCGCCGTGCCATGCGACGTTATCGCACTGTGGCTATGCTGCACCCCGCTCTTGTAGCCAGGCTCTTGGATTGCTGTGTAACATTCTGCTCCCGAGTTCGTGGGAATTGCCCGGTTCCCGGCTTTTACGCACGCGCTATCCAAACACCTGTTAGTTTCTGCGAGTGGCCGCTGGCGGAGCCGTGGATGCGGGTCGCAATCATGAGATTCCAGATGTAGGTGTTGTTCCAGCAGGCTGGTGCATGCGTGGGCTGGTCGTGCGGAGTGCAGAGTGCGGAGATCTTGTTGCTATGCATCTGCGCGTAATACGGTCAGATCAAGGCTTGATCGGCACGCTTCCCTGCACTTTGCATAATGGTTATTTGATCCAATGACGTTGCTGGCAGTGCTGATGAGTTGTTGCCTGCAACATTGTTCTGCCTATTGAACTTGTTTTCATTGTAAGACTGCGTGGGAGAAAGCACACTGTACGAATTATGCTAGGAAATTGCTGACATGCAAACACATCAATCTCCCTAGAATGAAAGTTGGTGGTTATTCCGGGTAGGAGAAATGTGTCAAGAACCAGGCTCAAGCTTCGGTTGTATTACATACGCCGTCACTACAACTTCTCTAATTTAAACGAGACCTCTATCGTTCCGCTGCGCCAGAAATTTTCTATCACGTCGTAGTATGTGGCACTAAGGCGGATAGAAGTTCTGTGTTGGCGAATCAGTGTCCCTAGCATTAGCCATTCCATAAAGAGTAAACGTGATATGAGTGTTGAACAAGGTTGCTCTAGTTAACATATTATCCAGAATCAACATATGTTGATCACAGCTTCGTAAGCAATAGCTTCCCACGTGGTGTCGTCACACTTGCGAATTGATTGCTGGAGTTTTTTTAAGTATAGTACACGTGTACTAACATTTACAGCGTACAAAAAGAGAAGCTAACGTCGTTCACCTACGAACGAGTTTCACCGTTCAGCGAGCGCACCAGTCAAAGTGCGTCCTTGTTTGGTGAATGACCCCCCTCAGTGACATCAAAACACGTAAATCACCGCCAAATCAATACCTTCAGGAGCCCATCTGATTGGTGCGCTTGCTGCTACGTTTACTGCAGCTGCTGACGTATCCTTAGTCCCAAGGCTTGATATGTTAATGCTATACTCTCCATGTGAAACTAGTGGCAAGCAGTATCTTAGCGCCAATTCCAAGGACAGATAAGTACCCTCTTTCGCTTCGCTCAACTCCAACCTGCAAATTTCCTCACCTTCCTGGGTAACCAAACACCCACGGCCTTACTGGAAGCGCAAATCAACCCGCATATTATAAGCCTCACAGTTCCAGCACCCATTCTCAAGCCCTTTCGGAGTATCTGCCAACCTTATCCTGCGGACTCTGTCAAACCATCGGAGGCACGTAAATATCCAGACTACTTATATTCTGAGGCTCAGCAATAAACATGCCCCGCCGGGCGCTTGACAAGATGACACCGCTTCGGAAAAAGCAAACCTTAAGGAAGCGAGCTTCGATTAGACACGAATCGACCCCGGAAGAAGACTTTGAAGAAGAATTCGGAGCATACATAAGGAGAGTGGACTTACAACAGAACTCTCAACTAGCATCCTTCCGATTGGAACGAGGTGATGTCATTCTCAGACTTTCACACAGAGCCGATGATACCTTACTGGTACATTCGGAAGTCCTCAGACAATTTCCTTATTTCAATGCCACGCTAAGCGGGCGCTGGGGAGAGCCCATGGCACAGTTGACATTACCAACCGAAGCTTCCACAATGAACGTCTGGCAATACAGTCTTATAATCACCAAGGAAAGGCCTATCGTCTTTTTTCTTCAATGCCACACAGAATCGCCGGTTGAGATTGAAGTTCATAGGCATCCACGGCTTCGATATGACGATGATCTGTACCCTGTCGACTTCCTTTTCTACATGTCAGAGTATGCCATCGGCTACTTCGAACGTGAACATCCAAACGGTCAGAAACAACATCTGGGTTCTCTTCAAATACAAGCTATAAATGCTCATAAGATGCTACTACGCCTACTCTATGGCCTTTACGTTGATATGGACTCTGTTTATACTCCCGGAATTGCAATCGAAATTTTTGCAGATGTAGTAGCATACTCCGAATTCTATGGAATGCTTGACGTCGTGGCACCGGCGATTACTGAAGTCCTTCTTAACACCCACGGTCTGTGGAAGGACGTGGCAGAAGAGCCCCTCTTCCACCTTACACTAGCAGCGAAGTTACACTGCGAGTGTCTCTACGACGATGCTCTTAAACACTTGATTTCTATTGATAAGATGTGGCCTCTTGAGCCAAACAACGCACTCAGTCATCATTTTGGCTCTTTCTCCGGCCATCTCAATTATGATGTCTTCGACTTCAAACGGATGGAGAAGTATTTCCTCAAGAAGAAACTCGACCTCCAGAATAACATGCGGAGATACATAGATGACCTACGCAGTATCGGAAGCACCATAAAACCTCCTTTCCCCGCATACGATAATTGGAACACCGAGATTACAAAGAGCTTGAGAAAGAGAGATGGCAAATGCCGATGGGTCGCTCGTTCGATATACAACGAGTGGTTTGTCAGAAACTTCTCTTATTGGGGTGGAGACGATGAGCGGTTCAACGAGCATTTCAAAGCTGCCTGCGAGCAAATCATCAAGTATGGATCTCAAGTACCGCCGGATATCACTATATTTGGAAATCGCGAATATCTCATGCTACTCGGCCAGCACGACTGTCCTATCAACCATCGCCGGGATCCGTTCCTCTGCCTGAAGCAGGAACTTACCAGACTACTACTTCAGGCTGCGGAGGTAGTAGAAAGCACCATACCATACCGGAACTACTTTCAGCACTCGGCGCATTACGAAACCAAGTATTTTACTGGCTTCTCTCATTGGGACAAGGACCATTACTACCCCTGGAAGAGACCTTTCACAGGCCTTGAAACAGACGAAGACCAGCAGTACTCTTACGAATGGGATATGGCCGAGACGCAAAAGGAAAATTCCAAATTCCGCTCGGTTTTGGATACAGTTCAGATCAAGTCAGCAAGCCTGGAGTGGACAAGATTTGTCTCTGTGCCAGAAGTTGCGGGAAACGAACTAATTCTCTCGGCGCATAACTCTCTCGGACTGGTGACTCTGGAACTTGATCATGGTGATGGATTACTGCCATGAGACAAGCCCCATGTTGAGACTCCTGAAGCACGAAGTGGCACTGAGTGATATTTGGTTCCAGAGAACTAATTATCAGCGAACAATGTATTATAAAGAACATGGCTTTTGGGAGCAAGGTGTTGGGGTATCAACGTCTTACAAGGACGCACACTGATACGCCACAATATGCATGCATAGCGTGAGCATGCCCGATGGGTATCGCCGATAGCCTTGTTGTACTATCTGCCTTTGCGTATGGTAGATACGTGCCTAGGTACGGTAGGCGAGTTACACGTTGGATTTGGTAAGGCTTGCTTACCTTGTAGGTAGTTCTTAACTTAGTTTTGCGCTGGCAGCTAGTAGAAAACGAAAAAAAAAAAAAAATTAAAAATTCACAAACACTTAATCCTCAATTTGCTATTTGTCTCGCTACGAAACCTTCCTTATGCTTACATAAAGCGGGCTCTGAGCAGCTGAGCCTTCGAGTGCTGTTGCGTTCCTACCTCTATCCGGTCCACCGCCTTGTTACTATAGGCTTCTACCAGCGACAGCAGGCGTTGTAGTAGAAACGGTAGTGAAGGCTGAACCTTCACATTAGAGTTTACACTAGGTTAAAAAGACTGGGATTTTCAAAGAGATCTGCAATAAGTTTGCGTAGGCCATTCGATTTAACCCTGCAGTCCAAGGTTTAAGATATTTGTAATAATAGAGTCCCGATCATATGAATGATGTTTTCACATATTCTTTCATATATATATTGTACTTTTTCCATGCAAATGCCGTAGTTTCTCATTGGATCTGTTGTGGGGATGTGTAGGCAATCAAAATTCCCTGCTTAATGCTTTCCTCTCCCCCATCTCACTTCAGCATCTGCACTATCTCTTCGTTTATGTCCGGCTCGCCCTCTTCATTCTCCCCAGGTGGATACTCGTGCGCCCATCTATATGGTGTCCCTGTATCCCGTGCCGCAACAACGGACTTGTCTGCCCCATGCTCAAGTAGGAACCGCACAGCCTTCACGTTTCCACGCGCAGTTGCGTAATGCAGCGGTGTGCCCAGTAGTTGCTTACGAATATCAAAACGCGTATCGTCAGGAAATCTTTCAAACGCGTTGATATCCATCCCACAATCTAGCAGAAACTGCATCACTGGGAGGCGGTCATCCTTGTCGTTAGGCGATGATGCAGCTTTGTGCAAGGCACTGCTGCGCTCGAGCTTTGCCCCGTTGTCGAGAAGTATTTGGAGTATCTCCAGTGAGGAAGCGCTCGCCGCTATATCAAGCGGTGTCGTACCCCTCGCAACCCCGACTGGCCGACGCAATCGCTGCATGGTTGGCATGGTCTCCATATTGACGTCGGCGCCTTTAGAGACGAGGAAACGGACAAGGTTCACGTCATTCTGGAGAAGAGCTTGGCTACTTTTTATTAGTAAGAGCTGGTTGGAGTGGCATATTGATACGTACATAAGGGCTGTACCGCGCGCATCATCTCCGGTGTTGATGTCCCAGCCGGCATTAAGGGCAAGTTGTATACATTCCAACGATGTGTTTGCCCCGACAGCACGAATTGGGGTGGTATCTTGGAGAGGAATGCCTTCTGAGAGGAGGTGCGATACCACATTAGGTTGGTTGTATATAAATGCAGCGGAGAGGAGGCCCTTAAAATCTTCTTCTACCTCCTCCGTTGCTTTCAATGATCTCAGCTGAGGTACGAGTTCTTGTACCGTACTTGTGTTGCCAGATCTGCAGGCAGATTTAGCAGTTTGAAGCAAATCGTAATAGGAGGTCTGTCGTTCTTCTTCTGTAGGCTGCATTGCGCCAAAATGGGTCCGGAGTGAATTGCAGGAAGGTTAATTGTGTGAATGGACAAAAGAGTGAGGTTAGGCAGTGAAGATATGGAGATGCTCAATACTTAAACACTGATGCCTCCCAGGCTGCCCCCACCCTATTATGCCGCGGAAGCACCGATAGCGGTCCCCACAACAACACCGGTCTCCGTCAGCCCAGCTAACATATCTATAAACACGCATCATTTGGCCCCAAATAACCGCCCCCTCCCCACTTTACATTAGGCAGAAACATAATTAAAAGAGAAGGTTGCGGATTTCTTTCCGAGCATTTGACGCGCGCCTAGCGGTGCCGCGCGTCTAGCGGGAAGTCTATACCTAGCCTGGTATCTTATACTATAAACCTCGTTCCTTCGAATGCTCCCACCTGCCCGCCTCCACGTGCTCGCTCCTTTATGTGCTACACTGAAGATGCGAAGTCAATTATCTACCGAAGTATTACCCTATTGGGAAAACGGTAGAGCGTGGGGGCGGTAAGCGGTTATCCGGAGCCTCATCATTTATGCTATCACAATACTATTCTGTGGAGCAGATATAGTTTTTGCGAGCAACTTCACTGCCACATTGGATTCTTATTGTGCTGTGAATGCTGCCTCATACGGTCCACTTGTTGCATAGTTGGGGCCACTGCAGGCTTCACGAATCAGAATGATCGAGGCGCAGTCGAACTGCCCGATCAGTTTGTTTGCGGCACAGCAACAGCCTCACCTGGAGCTCCAACATTATCCAGAATGACTATTTTACAGCAGTGTGTTGGCATACTTCTTGCCTAGTCCTTGGTCACATCTCATTATGAGATGGTGTAATGCTGTCTGGTCGAGGATTAGTATCTACTGTAGGTCTGCCTGATCATGTCCGTACTGTAACACTGCGCACATGTGCGCCAACAAAGAACATAAGTAACCCAACCGCCCCTCGGAAGACCACTTTCCAAATCCTTAGAAACGAAGGAAGGTTCACTGCCCCTCCCAGAAAATGTCCAACAGCAAAGGATGAGAGCTTGCAAGGATCTAAAATCGAACGAAAGGATGAAGTGGTATGAGGAGCTTCTGAACTTGATATAAGAACATGAAGAAAGTACTCAAGCTTCATTCTTCACTACAATCTCAATCCACAGTCCCCTCAACTCACTCCTTACTCAATTCACACACCAGTCACTGGAATCAACACTCACTCTAAATGAAGCTCGCTTCATCCCCTTTCGGGCGCTTCTTGGCCCTTGCCTTTGCTTTCCTCTTCACGGTTGTTGCCGCTCTACCCATTGACGATGAATCGTCTGCACCAGCCTCTCAAAGTCTCAGCCGCCGCAATCTCCCCAAAGTTTCAGAGACCAATAAGAAGGAGATTAACGAATATCTTCGGGACGCAACTGTGCACTCAAAGGACTTTATTCCCAGCGATCGGTGGCCCACTGCTGTTTATGATAGCTTTGGCACTAAGCCATTTTCGATTGGCAGTAAGTCAATATGAGGCGTCAATTGCAGAGTTACATATACTGAAGCACTGAACCCAGCTCCCAAAGTCGCTCTCACAGGCTGCCTAGCTGTGGTTGTTGTCGGCCCCGGCGGCGTCTGGATGGGCCACATGTGGGAGTGCCCCGGTTTTACTAAAAACCCACCAGAAGGATGGGATAAGATCCACTTCCAGCCTGAAGTTATCGACTTTCTCAAGAACGGCGTCGCTACAGTGGCAGAACCTGAGAAAGAGGACACCAAGCCACCTAAAGTGCCTAAGCTCAGCGACCTCAAGCACGAACTCGATCATGCAAACGTCTACTTTATCGGATTGTCTAAGGGCATGAACGAGAACAGCTACTGGTACTCAGGAAAGATGAAGAAAGTCCAGGAGACGATTGCGGCGCTGATTCCTAACCCCACATTCATCCACAAATTTTACCCCCCTGGGGATGGCTCCGTGGATGTTCTGTTTGAGTATGACGGGAAATCGAAGAAGGCGAGGCTCATGTACACCGACCATAACGTGGTTTTTGAGAGGAATGTTTAGGCTTGCGTTAAGCTTAAGACTCCCAAAGTTCTGGAAGTACTACCTACCTACCACTCTTTCTGTTACACGGTCTTTTGTTAGATTTATATTCTTTATGCGAGCATGCACCTGCTCCATTATATTTGTATCTAGAAACTCGCTGCTAGTCGCTCTTTTGTAATCAAGCCGCGTTTATATTTTTCTCATACAATTGTTTGAATGCCAACTGTGAGAAACTCGGATTTTGCATCTACCTGTTAGATGTTTGTCGTTCTATCTTGTTGAAACATGAAAGCATTTGGCTTTACTGCCAGAAACGCTGCTATATCTCTGTTTAGATCTTTTGAAACAAGTTCCGAAAAATCTACCCAGCCTACGTGATTATATGTACATCTATATAGAATTTACTAGTTACCCTTAAACCCTTCTGCATCCTTATACTCTTAGAGGATACTTTTGCGTTCTTTAATATTCTTACTTTAATATCTATCCGATTGCTTTCGTACCCGCATATCTTTTTTAACTATATAACCTTGTAGGATGTTCTCGCGCTTCGTGCAGTTTTATAGTTATTTATTTATTTATTTATTTATTATTATTTTTTTATGAGAATGAACATACAATCACCTTTTTTATTCACGTAAGTATCTAGTAACTACCGACTAGAGTAGCATATTTATTACCATAACTACGCAAAAAGTACTCTATAAAAATATTAGATTCTACTAATTACATAGCCAAGCAGTGCGCAAAATATCTAGAAGGCATACTAAGTAGTCCGGAACAAAATCATAACCAACTATAATATAAATCTAAAAGTCGTACTACTCCAATCCATCCATAACACGAAAAAATACACTCACTAACTAACAATATAAACTATAACAAGGACTAATTACTTATGCGAGGGTTAAATAAAACCAAGATTTAACAAACCTAGCCTAGCTATAATCTGTACGCATACACCTAAGCAGATAAACAGCAGCGCGGAACTGATTGGTGGTGACGATACGGAACGGAACGGAACAGCACCTAGGGCAGAGGAGCGGAGCGGAGCGGAACACAAAAGAAGCACAAATTAAGGCACCCGCCCTCCATTGTGCTGGGCGGGGCGGGAAACTGCGCTTTACAAAGGCATACACCCACCCATCCATCCATCGATCACACAACCACACAAACCCTGCACACAAACCCACATCAAACCCCTCATACTTCATACTCCATACCCCACAACACGATGATATAAAACGCCACCACCCCACCCCACCCTCACCTCACCCCCCTCAACCCAACCCAACCCCACCAACCATAAGTACCACCCACCTACCCACCAACCCAGCCAACGAACCACCTAAGCCGCCATCCTCAGCCCCTTATCCGGCCTCTCCTCGCTCTCAACCTCAACCCCACTATCAAGCTTACTCCTCCGCGCGCTCTCGCTCTCACGATCTGCTGCCGCAGCAGCCGCTCTACCGGCATTGACCTGCTGGCGCGTCGACTCTGCCATTGCGTCCGCGGCGTCTTGGGTTAGGACCTCGATCTCGGTGTCGGTGTCAGTCTTGCCGTCGCCGTTGCTGTTGCCGTTGGTCTTGGCCTCCGCACCAGCCTCAATGTCAGACTCAGTTTTTGTACGCGGGGGTGTCGCGTCTTCTTTCCCCTCGCTGCGCGCACTAGTTTTCTTCTCACCAGCAGCACCCTTCTTCTTCCCCTCTTCCTCCTCTTCCGCATCCTTCTCAACCCACACGTCCCCCTCCCCAAAACAGAACAAGTCCCGCGCACTCCCCTCACTAACAATCCACTCCCTCTTCCCCACCTCTGCCTCCCCACCCAACACCTCCGCGCACCCACCCACGCTGCGCCTAAACTTCAGACTCACCTCCTCCGTCGCCTCGGCCGAGGCCCCGACTTCGAGCTCCTCGCCCGTATGCGCTAGCTGCGGGAGATGGCGCAGTTCCGGGGCGCTAGCGTCGAAGGGAAGGACTTGGTGAAGGGGGCGTGTGAGGGGCGCGAGCGGCGGTTCCGCGGCCAATGGAGGCGCGGCCGGCGTGTCTGGGGCAACGAGGAACGGCGCCGCGGTCTCAGAGGGGGCGGGAGCGTCGGCGCCCGCGGCGGCGTCGGCGTCTGTGGGTGCGGGCAGCGCTTCCTCGGGCGGGGTGTACAGCTCGCCGTGCAGGGCGACGAGGGCATCCGAGTCGCTGAGACTGGGGAAATGCAAGAAGTAGCCGCGCGCGCGCATCAGCTCGAGGAAGTACTCTGTCCAGATGGGCTCGCTTTCGTGGAGGGAGCGGGGGCGCGGCTGCGGCTTGGTTTGCCGCCGGAAGGCCGCGAGACGCAGACTCAGGAACGAGTGCAGCTCTGGCCAGAAGTCGCCGAAGTAGAGGGCTGCGTGCGCGTTGGGCGCTTGCCATGTGAACGGCACAAGGGCATCTTCGTGCCCCGCCTGCAGCTGCGTGTATTTCTCGCTGCGCATGGCAGAGAGCGTGGGCGCGTTGAAGGGCGTTGTGCCGTTAAGGTAGTAGGACGGTGTTTCCAGACTGATGCCCAGGAGGTGCGAGGGGCTGTTGTAGCCTTCGTAGGCCGAGTATTTGTATTCTAGGAGGTGGAAGAGGAGGTAGTGGTAGTAGAGCGGGGAGAGCTGCGCGTTGGATGAAAGGAGAAGGACGTGCGAGTCGTGCTTTGTGGTGGGGTAGAAGGACTCGAGGAAGCGGATGGACGCTTCTTCGCCTGAGACCTTGCTGTTTGGGATGCGGTGTCTGAGGATGACTTGGTCTGGATTGTGAAGCAGCACTCTAAATCCTGACGGTGGCGGCCACACAAGCCTTTCCAAGAACTGGAGCGTGAACGTGTCCGTGTTTGCCGGCAGTTCTATAATGAGTCGAGGCGGCTTCAGGCCCGAATAGTCGGCTTCTTGCAAGGACTTGATCAACCTGACCAACGAGCCAGTTGCCTGCGGCGACGCGTGAATGAGAACATCAATGCTCGGCCGATGCCACGCTTTCAGAGACGCAGAATCTAGCCTTGTCAGCCATTCAAGCCCCTCAGCTTTATCCATCGGTATCTCAATGACAGGTATATTCTCGTCGTTTGCCCTCGTACGAAGACCCTTCACGAAAAACACATCCTCCCTGTACGAATCATCCATAATCACAGCCTGAGGGTGCATAAACGTGTGGATGTGTGTCATGGCGGCAGCCGTGCTCATTTCAGCCCGTAAATCGGAGCTGTACAAGACATAGTCCGGGCGCGCATCGTGCCAGTAGACAGGACAGCCCTCGAGGTCCACGCCATTGATCTCCAGGATGTCACTCAGCGCAACGTCATGCCTGCCCATGATTGCAAAATGCACGTTATTTCGGTTCCACTTGGCCATCTCGCACGCTAGAGGAATCAAAGTCGAAACGCTCTGCAGGTGCGATGCGGCGAACAGCACGTTCTTGTTCTCCGGACGATGCCCATTGGTCTTGCTGATCGCGTGCAGCGATTCTCCAAGCTCGTAGTACTTGATCCGACCGTTATAGTAGTGCTTCGCCACGTCCAAGTCGTCCTCCCCCGCTGTCATCGGCGGGGCGCCACGGGGCGCGACCGGGCGGTCGCGCGCAACAGGGTGTCCACCAGGCGGCGCTCCGCCAACATAGTCGTCAAAGGGATCCGACTGGGTCGCTGTGAATACATGGTACAGCAGCCAGACGAGCAGACCCGATATGATGGCCGAGGCGACCCTCCTCCGCCGATAGTGTACCGCGAGCGGCAGCTTCTTCGAGCTCCAGGCCCGCGCCGTCCCCGGGATGTGGTCATCGTCCCGCTTGCCAAGCTCTTCGTCGGTGGAGAGAACGTGTTTGCCCATCTTGGCTGCCCCGCGCTATCAATTGGAATTCGCCAAGCTGCTAGCGTTGTCGACCGTGTTTCAGTGCGCGATGCGCCGGATCATGGTGAGAGGAACGGGACGGCTGGGCGGTGACGGTGACAGGAGTGTCGGTCGGAGAAAATGAGAGACGTCTGCGACGCGGGTCAAACGGTAGTTGGTTAGCGCGTTGCGGTTGCGTTAGACTGGAGAAGGAGCGGACAAGGGCGGCGGTGATGTGGTCATTTCAAGCCAGATCTCGAACAGTGCACCCTCGCCCCGCAACGGTGGTTTTAGCGCAAAACTTTCAATTCACGTCCATCTATCTTTATTTATACATCCACCTCTTCCCCTTGCCCTCTTATACTCCATAACACCTATCCGACGCACGCAAATCTCAGTTGTCGCGCAAGAAAGCTATAAACCAAACACCAAGTATCCACCACCACCCATGTATGCCATGTAGCGCCCGACGACGAACCCTTCAAATCTCAATGAAGCGAAAGAGCTTGGAGTTCCGTGAAATAGTATGGCCTGGCAGTTCTTTGGTCAAGATTGTTCTCGGAGTTATTGGTGTCCAACGAGACGCCCAATCGGTTTCAAGCTACTGGTTCTACATGTCAATTAGCAAAAGCCTTCTTCACGTCGCACGGAGCTACTCACAGGCATGTTTTGCCTCTGCACCTGCAAAGCTTCGTACTGCAGCCAAATGTTGACCATTGCAGTCGCAAAGCTCAGTATGCCAAACAGGATTGCAACCGCGAGATCGCTGCCGGATGCTGCTGACTGATTGGGAGGAAGCGAGGCGCTAGTGATATTCGACGAGGCCCCCGCGCACCCGCAGGAATGCTTGGCCGAGTCTGGCGAATAAGAATCCGTTGTTCTACTCTTTGTGGATGTGGGGGACTGGGCTGAGGGCCGAGATCCGATACGAGTAGGGTTGGCGCTAGAGCTCTCACTGGACGAGTATCCAGCCTTCCGGCCTTCGTAGGGTGACAGTGTCTCCCTTGATGATGGTGTGCCGACAGGTACGACAAGCATGGTGGTGCAGGCGTGCTGGCCACGTGATGCACCCCAAGAAACAGCAGAATTGTTGTAGGTGCTGGTGTTTGTGGATGAGCCAATCACGTGTGACTGCATACTCCAAACAAATGTGATATGGAGAAGAATAAATAGTTTGGAGTAGGTTCTCATGGTGATGGGGCAGGTATGTCTGGAGCTCAGTGTATAGGATGCTAACGAGCGCTTTCTTGAGGCAGAGTGGACTCTACTAGGTATTAATATGCCTGGGAGGACGGCTGTGTAAACCCAGTCGACAGGTGTTGAACGCCAAGCCGCATCAGCCGCGACGAGAATCCCCCTCCATACTGACCGCGATCAGAGGCGGGCGAATGACGGAGCCGGGAAATGGTGCTGTGCTACGTCCGGCAGCGTGACGCCATTGGGTAGTTAGTGTGCGCACCGGAAAGGCTGCATGCAAGTAACGGCCTCAAAATAATTAAGCGACAAAAGGAAGTGAACGCCATGTATGTACCTGCGGCTATTTCAAGGTGAGGGAAACAAAAAAGCCAAGGCCACCATCGAATCAATCCACCTCCTCTATACAGTTGGCCCAATCACCATCACCGACTTTTGGCTCGAATAGCACGATAGCTTACTACCTATCTACCCTGCTTCGCCGCTTTACCCTCACAGGAGCTACATCGGCCCTATCTGCCGTCCGGCGCGATGGTCAGGCGCATTTGTGATCACTGCACGTGATAAAGTCTCCCATCCTATCACTTTTCGCACGAAAAGTTCTCAGCCTCGCTACGAAGAAAATCAAAGCAAAGGTTGTTTTTCAGTCCACGGGTTACCTCCGTATCTCACGCTTCCGTATCCAACTTCTCTGCATCTCACGTCTCCGCACCCCACGCCTCCACGTCTCAAGCCTCCGCACCCTACGCTTCCACACTTCACATTTCCACAACTTTGTGTCTTTTCTGGTCGCTACTCTACCTTCACTTTCATATTCATGTGCCAGAGTTGCATTAGCCATTTCGCTAACTACTTCGCCCAGAGACTGGTGTTTTCTATATGTAAACCCTACATCTACTAATAACAGTAGAAAAACTTCGCATCACGGACAACTTAGTCTATGGAAGAAAAAAGCACATATCGCCAAATACCTTCGAGTCGAACAGGATGTCTATCTGTGGTCAGATTCGCGCTCCTCGACCTGAAATAATTCGCGTAAGCCTTGCGTGCATTGCCCCTACCACCACTAACATTAGGTGAAACTCACCAGCGTAAAATTGCTGCCTCTGCAAAGCTAAATATTGAAGCCAGATGTTGACCAAAGCTGTGGCAAAGCCAAGTACACCGAATAGAATTGCAACAAAGAGATCGTTGTCGAACGCCGTAGACTGACCCGGAAGATCTGTAGGGCACTGGAACGAGGCGCTAGTGTTGTTTGAGGCTTCATGAGCAAGATGCTTGGTGCAGCAGCTTGGCGACGGGACGGGAGTTGCGTCATGCTCGGGATGTTTCGTGGACTGGGTGCCGAGCCGAGAGGGATTGGCGATCTGAGAGGAACTGGCGACCCGAGAAGATCTAGCGACCCTACTCAGCAAGTAACCGTTTGTATGGCCCTCGTACGGCGACAATGTTTCCTTCAATGGGTATTCCGTGCGAACAGGGACGGCAATCATAGTACTGCAGGCGAGTCCACTAAGTGACGTGCCCCCAGGAGTCGTAGCCTTAGGCTCCGGTGTCCCAGGATAGTCGAGGTCGCTTGCGTTCGGCAGCTTCATGCCCCAAACTTCTAGGCAACTGGAGAATATGAGAAGCATGATGTGTGTTTTCATGGTGAATATATTTTTTAAAATCAAAAGATTGGGATGGTGTCGAGATCTATGTGAAGATTGGGGGATAGTAGGTAAGAAGGAAAGTAAGTGACAGAAGCCTTAAAGAACAGTCGTGGGAGAGTTTGAGCATGGCCAATGAGCATGGTCAATGACTTCTGGCCAATGAGCATGGTCAATGACTTCTGGCCAATGCGGTGGGTTTTCGCCACCTGAGCGAGCGACAGGGGCTGCAGGAAAGTGGTAAAGCAAGTGCATTGCCTCAAGCCAAGCCGTTTCTGGCTAGCGCCGTCATCCGCAGTGCGCCTCTTGCCTCCGGGATTTCTCGGGACGCGTTGCGGTTCATTGCAGTTTCTTCTACTCGTACGATCTAGGACCAGAACTCGCCGCGGCCCCTCTCACCCTGGCCGATGAACGCGTTGTGCGTGTGTGAAAATCGCCAATCTTTTCTCAGAAATATCTATAGCGATTCAGCTATTTGAAGTGAAAAACAACACACACCTTACCGACGCAGGTATGGGGCACAGAAAACCTTCATGGAATCAATCTCCACCTCATACACACCGTCAGGCGTCACGGAGCCAAAGTCGACTATGTCGATGCCGCTACAATCCACAGGACCTTTAGGCTCAAAACTACGACCTCGAAAGCCTATCACGGCTCTTAGTTATCTATTGGCAGTTTCAGATCACGAATCAGACGCGTATCTGCAGGTTGACGTCAGCATCAGCGAACTCAACTCACAGCGCACGCGGTCGGCACCTAGTCGGCAGCGCACGCTGGACACTTCTCCACCTCGCCAAACTTACTACCACCGCCATCATGAGTCGCTTCGCTTTCAACCTATGGCGAGTGCTGTGGCAGGGCACAGGTCACATCGCTCGTGACATGCTCATGTCTGTCCATGTGACGAAGTACTAGGTCGCTGTACTTCTACAGAAGAATCTGTTTCTGTTGTCTATTTTCTTTCATGGTACCTAACTAACATGCCAATCCTTCAGTGCTTGCGCAGAAAACCCGAGGGCTAAATACCGAACGCCTCGCCCAGCCGCCGTCGCTTTCAAAGCAACTCTCTCCATCGTCAACATATACCCTCGGAAGTCTTTTGAGCCATAGAGAAGGCATCACTCAAGCTCCCCCTCCTTGCCCTGGAAACATCAGCTTAGAAATCATATTTGCCGTCCGAAAGACTCACTAGCGTTCAGGTCTCGCCTCTGCAGAGCCTCATATTGAAGCCAAATATTAACCATCGCAGTCACAAAGCTGAGAGTCCCGAACAAAATTGCGACGAATAGATCGCTATCGAATACTGCAGCCTGGTCCTGGTCGGTGGGGCACTGGTAGGAGGCGCTGGCCGTAGTGGGGATGCTTATACCTCCATCTTGAGAATGATTGATCGAGCTGGCCGAGGGCTGAGCAACAATACGAGAGGGTTTGGTAACCACACTCGGTGAGTAACTATTCGCGTGGCCCAGCTCGTAGGGTGACATTGTTTTCTTCCTCAGGCATGTCGGAGAAACAGGCCAAGTGTGTTCACTAAGCGGCATGCTCTTAGAAGCGAAGATCGTGGATTCGGTTGTCGCCGGACTGCTTGTGTTCAAGACTTGTCCTGTCACAGGCAGTAGCACGCTCCAAACGGACAGAGAGGCAAGTAAAATAAAAAACATGATGTAGGTCCTCATACCCAAGGAAGAGAACAGCAGATGGATATGTCTCGTTGGGCCAAATAGATACCCAAACTGTCTTGATGGCGAGCTAATAGAGGATAAAAGGATGTTGTAGTGTTCGGCTTTGTGTCAATTTGGGGTCTCGAAGGCAGAAGCATGACATTGAAACAGAAGAGTTTTACGTGGCGAGAGGGTAGTTTTATAAGTGAGTAGAGTGTGCGACAGAACGTTGTATGTGGTGACCATCGCTTGCCATTGGCCTGCAGGAGCGATTTTGAACAATTCCTGCACGGGAGATAAAAAGGATCGGCAGCAAGCAACCTTCCAACCCAGAACGACGACCCGATCGTTACCCGCAAAACTTCAATTTACCAATCGCTGTCCAAGGCCGTTCAAGCATCCACCAATCAACTCCAGACACGGACCTCCATATTTAAAACCGTATTGCACTGCCCTCGGTCAGTCTTCGTGCCGCCGTACATACCACCCCCTACCGTCAGCCGCATTGCTGCCGTCGTGCGATCCGCCCACATCGCACCCACAGAGACCCCTCTACCGTCAGCCACATTACTGCCGTCGTGCGATCCG
Source organism: Aplosporella prunicola CBS 121167 (assembly GCF_010093885.1). Lineage (NCBI taxonomy): Eukaryota > Fungi > Ascomycota > Dothideomycetes > Botryosphaeriales > Aplosporellaceae > Aplosporella > Aplosporella prunicola. The sequence goes on from NW_022983536.1 coordinate 938,727, forward strand.
CCCACCTCGCCCCCACAGAGGACACTACCACTGAGGTGCCGACTGCCGACACTCTGCTCTCTGATTACTCGAGTCTCTCTCACCGGTGACACATGACGACCATGGCCGTATCTTCCACATCAATGTTCTTGCGACGCAGTGCAGTCGTTGGCTAGTCCAATCAACGCGTAACTATATTACTTTTTTCTTTCTACAACCCTCTGCCCAACGATCTTTTTTCGGAGTCTCGTCTCAACTCATCCACCGAGCACTCGCGAAGTCCAACCCGCCCATGGTCCAGGTCACGTGGCAACTCCAACGAAAGTTTGGCTACATACCATCTTCATGGCCTGCCCAGACACAGAACTTCGTTGGGGCTCAAAACTACCACCTTCACACCTAACGCCGTCGACGCCGGACTTTTGGTTGCCAGGTCCTGTTCTAGCTCACGGGTCAGACGGGTTCGGAGCGGGGATATGAATTCCTGCAGCTCGAGTTCAGCAGCTCGAGTTCGGCAGCCTATGTGTCTGCCGTGAGTGTGGCTGAACTGATTTGTACGGTGGCCTGTTTCGCATATCTTTGATTTCCGTCGTACCCTGCTTGTGGCGAGTGCTGCGACCGTGCACTGGTTACATTGCTCATGACATGCTCTTGTTTTTACACACAATAAAGCTTACGTTCATCTCTATAGCTAATCGATACTTGCATAGAAAACACGGAGGTCAAAACCTGACCACTCTACCCATAAATTTGTTGCCCTCTTGTTGATCATCCCTCATCAATCGTAAACCGTAAAGACCGTACAACAATCTCGAATTGATTACTGCAAACAGTGAACGTCATGAGAGGATTTTTGAGTTTTTCAAGCTCCCCGCTCTGAAAATATCAGCGTGAATGATCGTTTTCACCGTGCAAATAAATTAACATACCGACGTTTAGGTCCTGCCTCTGCAAAGCCTCGTATTGGAGCCAAATGTTCACCAGTGCAGTTACGAAACTGAGTGTTCCGAACAGTATCGCAACAGCAAGGTCACTGCTGAAACCTCCCGACTGGCCTTTAAGGTCTGTAGGGCATCCGAACGAGGCACTACTAGTCGTAGGGGTATTTGAAATTGAATCTGTGTCCCGAGAGCGATTGACCGAGCTGGGTGTGGTACGAACACTGGCCTGAGAGGGTTTGGCGACTATACAACTTGGTGAGTAACTGTTCGCGTGTCTTTCGTATGGCGACAGCGTTTTCAACGGGTATATTGTGCGGATAGGGACAACGTCCATGGTACTGCGGATGGTTTGTCCGGGTGATGTGCTCCCAATAGCCGTGGATCCGGATTTTGGTATCGTAGGATGGACATCGGAGTGGATTGTATTTGAGAGTCGCTTCATCACAGGCGGCTGAAAGCTCCAAATGAGCAAGCAGTTTAAGAGAACAAGAAGCGCAACGTGGGTCCTCATGGTCAAAAGAGTATAATGTAATTGTATATTGGCTGACAGAGTGCTTGCGACAAGGAAAGCTGTGGTAGAATGGTATGAGATGGGTGAGAGGAAACACAGCCAGGTGCTTCCAATATATACCGCATTACTTTGGCCAAGCGGACCAGCATGCGTCTATAAGCGATGACAATCACGATAGCCGAGATGCGTGAGAAGACTTGGTCGATCGGCATGCTGTTTGTACATACAGATATATGCATATCCTTGTTCGTCGTCCAACCAGCTGGGGCTAGTGGCCCTTGCAGGGAATGAGCGTCGCGGCATGTTCCAGGGATTAGACAGGCAAACCAATTAGGGCGGGGATGAAGGGGATGCTAGCCACGGCGTCCCAAAGCCTCGGGGCCAAAGCTTGCCGAAGCATCGTCGATTCGTCAGCCAAAGCGACTAGCTCCGCATTGAGGTTGTGAGAACCTTTTCAAATACTTGACGCCGAAGGCGTTCACCGGTAACACTCGACGTCCATGTCAGTATCTTCCGATGCGATGCGGATCTTGTCATCTTGTCCCGCATCGCCTCTGCGCGGCGAAGCGACCACGGCAGCCGGCTGGGGCATCGGGCCATGAGTGCGAAAATAGCCAGGATGGCAGATCTTGTTGGGTCAAACCGACTCCATTGGCGAGCACGTACAAAACTCTATGTTCACGGCCCAGGCAGCAAGTGGCTTCATGTGACACCTCACGTGCTCTGCGTTGAGTCTCGGATAGGTTTGCACCGATTGGCTATCTTCTTACTGCTTTTCACCAACCAAGGTTTCCAATCAAGGAGGGAATCGTTGGCTGGTTTAATACCCACACATGCGACAGCCGTTGAGGTGCAGATAGACACATGCCTGCACGTTATCAGCCTAATCAATATACTATTAGACTAATCGGACGGACGGCCTGACATATAACGTGAAGTATCCATTACATACAGCAGCATCCAGCCCACTGATTTCTCAAGCGGACACTCCACAGCTTCCACGTACGCACTTATTCCATTACTCCTCAAACCATACTCAACAACCCATCCACACCTCACCCTCCCATCAGCACCCTCACAACCCCCAAACCTGCCTCCGCACCCCCGATACAGCTCTCACAACACTCACTGCCACCTCATCCACCAACCAAGCCCCTCCGCAACCCCCATCCATCTAGCTACCAAGATATCCCACCACCTCAGTGACAAACTTTGAGCGCCTCAAGCGCCTTGTTTGTCGTTGGATCAGTCAGTGATATGTACGTTCGGTAACGGTTACCGAAGGTCCTGTGACACAGTGACACTGACTGAGCGACGAGAAAGCGGAGCGCTATCGGAGTTGATTCGTGTACCTGCTTCCTCACCTTCGATCTCAGCAGTGAGTTTGGTCTTACTTCGAGGCATGGGGAGCTTGGGTCGTGGTGGTGGGTTTGGTACTGAGACCAGAGACTTGAATAGCTGATCTTCACAAACATAACAAGTAAATGGCAGAGTCGAAAAATTCAAGCATTCTTGTACTGTGCAGTGCAGTGCTGTGTCTAAGTATAACACAGCTCAACTCTCTCCCACGGCCCCACCACCGCAACCTCTCTGCGCCAAGCGCCATCTACCCAAAACCTTCCCCCCAAAAAGCCCTCTACCCAGACCTCTCGCCAAAACTCGCAAAACTCGCCAAACTCGCAAAAACTCAACGCATCAACGCGCAAAACCCTACATATACACAAACCACCCCCCAGACCACCAGGTCAAGGGTACCCAGCCAGCACATCCACGATCCCCCCTAAAGAGGGAAAGGAAACGGCTCCTACGCCGCACAGCCGCGGCCCGTACGCAAGCACGCCGAACCGGCCGCTGCCTGTAAGTGCGCCGCTCGTCGCCAATGCAAGAATCCGGGCACTCCCGGCTCTGCTGCTGGTAACGAACGCGCACAAACGGCAATGCCAAGGTTGCGACGTGTCTGCGACGGCTGCTGCTGCGGGTGTAGGTTGCTGGGGCCTGTGAGCGATGCCTGGGGTGGGTGAGGAACTGAAATCAGGAACAGAAATCAGGGAAGCAGGAAATCAAAAAAGAACAAACAAAAATGAAAGGAAAAGGAAAAAAGAACAAAAAGAAAAAAGAAAGAAAACAGCAAACAGCAAACTACAAATACAGACCCCCCAGCACCTCACAGCTCCCAATCGTCACCACCCCACCCCATGACGCGCCTCTTGAACGAGCCGCCGCGCTCCTCCACAGCCTCAGGAACAATGTCCTCGTAAGCGCGGCGCTTCAAGCCGCCCTGGCCACTGCCGAGCATGTCGCTAGTAGACATGCCCGCACACAGGGGGTACAGCGGGAACGGGCTCGTGCGCCCGAGGAAGCCGTACTGCGCGCGCGGAGTCGGCGCCCGCGGCAAAGGGAACAGCGCCATCTGGTCCGTCTCGACGCTGGGGATGGGGATGTCGGCTGCGACTGCGGGGTTGGGGCCGCGGGCCGCGGCGAGCCAGGCACGCGGGTAGGAGGAGGGGGTGTCCTCGTCGTTGTTGTTGTCGGAGGAAGAGGAGGAGTCGCCAAGGTCGATGACGTTGCTGTGGTAGTGCGAGTAGGTGTTGGTGTGCGAGCGGGTGTAGGGGTCAGCAGCTTGGTCGTCGTCGTCGTCGAGGCTGATGACGTTGTCGCGGAAGCGGGTGTACGCGTTCGGGTGGGAGTAAAGTTCGACATCCTCCTCGTCGACGTCGTCGAGATCGATGATGTCGCCAAGATCGATGCCGTTGTTGTGGTAGTAGGCCTGGGAGTGCGCCTGAGAGTATGGGTCGACATCCTCGTCGTCCTCCTCCTCATCGTCGTCGTCACCGAGGTCGATGACGTTGTCGCGGTAGTTGGAAAAGGAGTTGGACTGCGAGTGAGAGTGAGAATGAGGGCCGACGTCGACGTCGACATCGACAGCGGCAGCAGCAGTGCCGGTGTGCTCAGACGACTTATCCGTGTCGTCATCTTCGTTGTCGTCGCGCGGGGAGTCGTCGAAGGAGAAGGGGTCCATAGCGGGACGGCGCATGCGCGGCGCCCTCGAGGAGTGCTCTGCGCCGGGCGAGCGGGGGGCGAACAACGCAGGAAGCGCCTCGGACAAGCGCAGGTTAGGCCTGGGGATTACGGGCGTATGCTCCCGGTTCTCAATATCTTCGTAGTCGGAAAGTTCTTTCTCAGCGTCGTCGGCGGCGGCAGGAGGGGGAGAGGGGACGCGGTGCGCGCGCGCGCTGAGAGGGGAGCGGTCTCGGAAGCGGGAGTGCGCGCGCTGCTCGTCGCGCTGGGGAGAGCGCGAGCGCTGACGCTCACGGCGCGTCTGCTGCTGGACGCGTTCTCTGCCGCGAGAGTGGGGAGCATTGTTGTCAGTGTCATCGCGGATCTTGGTCGGGGTCTCTGGGCCCAGGGACCCGACCATCTCGCGCTCGGAGGCGCCTTCGGGACCTTGTCCGATTTGGTCATGGATGGAAGTGTGCTCGACGGGGATCTGCTGGTTGCGCTGCTCGATGGCAGGCTCATGGTCGGCGGCGGTGATCTGGCCGATGGGAGATGTGTGAATGTGATGATTGAGCTTCTCGGCGGCGATCTCGGAGGTGAGCTCCGCGATGGCGTTTTTCAGCTCGATGGTCGTCTCACGCTCGGTGGTAGATGCGTGATGGGTGTGCTCAGTGAAGTGCTCGTGGCTGTCCTGGCCGACGGCGGGATTCTGATCATCGGGGGTGGTTAGATCGATGACAGGCGTGTTCTGAGTGTTAGAGAAGACAGGCTCTTGGGTTGTCTCACCGACAGTGGTGTTCGCAAGGCGCTGCACAGTAGCAGGCTCTAAGATGTTGGCGAAGGGCTGCGAAGCGCCTCCCTCAGACACGACGCCCAAGAAGCTCTCCAAGATGCTAGCCTTGTTGTTGTCGCCGGCAGCCCTGAGATCAGCCACCTTCTTGGTAGCAAACTCGCGCTTGGACTTCTGCCAGACCTCCGTCTCCCAAGGGCAGAGCCAAGGCTGATCGTTCATAAGCTCGCAGACAGCACGCGAGGCGACCTTGGCCTGGGCAAAGACGTTCAAGGCGGGGGCCCAGCCGTACCAGCGCCTCCAGACAACAAGCGTACTGGCCAGCTCGTCTGCACTCATCGAGGCGCGAGGGTCGCCGTACTTGATGATGAGGGCCCACTCGGGGCTGCGCTGGGCCTTGGTGACTTGAGCGGTCGTGGCGTTCGCGGGCGCGATGTTGAGGTTGACCTTGGCTTTCTTGAGCTGCTGCTTGGGGAAATGGTCCTGGACGATCTGGGCGGTGAGTTCGGCGAGGGAAGGAATAGCTGAGGCAGCGTCGGTGGCAGCGGACGCATTGTTGTCGTCAGCCTGCTGAGCGGAATGCTCATGGGAGACATTCTCGTCGGTCTGTTCGCCGTGCTCTTTGGTTAAGTCAGAGCCGCCGCATCAACAAGACCAAGGCAGACGAATACTTACCAGGGAAGATCTTTCCGAAGATCGTAACCCACATATCAGGAGTGACATGGCCGAACTCCTCGCCGATAGCTTGAGCGCCCTGGGTGACAATGTTGAGCAGCTCAGACAGACGGGCACTCTGGGCCGGGGTGATGGGAATGTTGACGTCGGCAGCGTCGCCGGAGGTCGGGTTCTGGGTAGGACGGTCCATTTTGGTGACGTCGATGTGGAGGATTGAAGGAAGTAGGTTGAAGGATGGGTAGTGGAAGATGAAGTGAAGTCCGGAGACAAGTGTCTGCTGCGAAGCGGTGCTTTGGACGAGATGCGACAAGCGCGGTTCGTGGTAAACGCGAGAGCGAAGCCTTGAAGAGGCGCTGGAAGCTTTGCGTTTGAAGTAAAAGGCTGTTGGAAGCAAGAAGCAAGAGTTGTATGAAGCAGAAGTTCAGAAGAGTCGTTCGGGCGTGGGTGGAGAGGAAGAGGTTGAGAAAGATCGTGGGCGCGGAAGATAAACCCGCGATAAGCTGAAGTGAATGAATGACGGTGCAAGGTGAATCCGAAAAGGTGCGGCTGTTAACATTCCCAGTGAGCTAGTCCTGATCTGCGTTGATGTGAATAGGCTGGGGTTAAATGAATGAACCTCGCGACCCTCCTTCCCAAGCCGCAGCTGGCTTGGTTAACATGTCAGTGTCCCGTAATACAGACCTGCACGGAGCGAAGTGCTCGTACACGAGGGGCGCGCATCTCTTACTGCCTTGTGCCGAGACTGCTAAAGGTGGATGTGGGCGAGGTCTTGTCGACCAAATCGCACCCAATGCTCCTAACAGCTCCATAGCCGACATAGGGTCTTCTTTCGAATGAACAGGAACGTCCCTACGGCAAGACACAATCGCAAGCGACAGAGATCGGAACAAAGACACCTGCGTTGACTTGGAAGATAGGCCATTGTTCATATACAATGACAGAAGATATCAGCGACCACGCTCAGTCTTGTGCCTAGGTAGTCTTCAGATTTTTCATGAATATATACTGCGATGCTCGTTTTGACGTTTCCAAGGTTTTTAACACGACAAGAATCGGCTACGATGGCCACGGAAACAAATCTTGATTTGGACAAACGTTTGTACTGAAGAGCCGTCAGCCGCAGATCTAACCATCAGAGCCACGACGACAAACAGCGAGCAAAAACCTGCCCTGCCCCATCTACGCTCAACCATGCCACAAACATCATGCTGATTGCATAAATCAAAGTACCTACAAAGCGCAAGCACGCTCGCAACAGCAAAATGGGTATTTTACACTACTCGACAAGACAGCACGGAAGAGCTCACGCGCCCGGCGCAAGGATGAGGTTATCAATCAAGCGGACGGGCACCGCGCCCTCGCCGAGGCCGCTGTCCTCGCCCTCCTGCGGTTCCTCCAGAGGTCTCATCTTGATAGCGCCGCTGAGGATGGCGCCCTTCTTCTCGTCGACAACGTCGACCTCCTCCAGGGTGTCCGGGTCCGCGAGAGAGATATAATCGACATCATAGAGGGCGCGCTGTGATGGCGGCAGCTCTTCCTGCTCCATGAGTTTGCTGTTGGTCAGGTCGTGCGCGGGCCAGAGGATGTCATCGCGCTTGCGGCGCCCGCCTTTGTACTGCTCCTCTGCGCGGCGCAGCGCCTGCACCAGAATTGTGGAGACGTTGCGGCGCCGCGCCCCCAGGTACACGTTGCGCGAGCTCATTGCCAGACCATCGGCCTCGCGCTGAGTGTCCCCGAGGCGGAACTCCATGTTGATGTGGAAATCCTCAATCATGCGGCGGATGATGACTGTCTGCTGGATGTCCTTCTGGCCGAAATAGGCCTTGTCCGGTTGGACAATGTTGAAGAGCTTCGTGCAAACAGTGGCTACACCACGGAAGAAGACCGGCCGAGAGGCACCCTCCAGCTTGTTTGCCAGAGGAGTGATGGTGACAAAGGATCCGTGGCCGTCAATCTCAGAAGACGGCGGCAAGGTAGGGTACATGACCTTGCTAGTCGGAGCAAAAATGGAGGAAATCCGGCCACGGGCAGAGCTGGAAGCCAATTCCTGGTCAAGGGCATGCAGCTTTTCCAGATCCGAGTCCCAGGTCTTGGGGTAACTGTCCAGGTCCTCGTTGACGCCGAACTGGGTGGGGTTCACATAGATGGTGACAAAGACATCGTCGTTTTCCTGGGCGGCCTGGCGGACGAGAGAAAGATGGCCAGCGTGCAGGGCGCCCATGGTAGGCACCAGGCCCACGGACTTTTGGTTGAGGAGTTGCTGGCGGCGGTAGGCTCGGAGAGGAGCAACCTCGCGGAAGATCTGGAACTTGGGCGCGGCGGTGGAGCTCATGGTTCGTATGCCTGCAATTACGCTCGATGCACGACTGGATGTACTTGTAAAAGAACGAAGCATGATGGCTTGAGAAGGATCAGGAGAGCCTTTGTTTGCTTGGTGCGGCGAAGATCACTCGCTTCTTGTCGCAGGGGTCGAAAGAGGTTATGGATCGGACCGTGTGGTGGGTATCGTGGGTATACGGCAGTACCTTCAACCGGGATTCGTGTCGGGAGCGTAAAGACGGTCCATGGGGAGCCCCTGTGCTGATGTTTGTCGAGCAGATTTGTCGTGCTCCAATGTGCGCCGTGGAGCTTGTCATGGCCGGGATAAGCCTGCACGTGACTGGCTGGAGTTAGGCCGGAGATAGTCGCCGCTTCTCGGTGCCTCTCGTGCCTCTCCCCAAAAATTTCCCGCCGCAAACTTCCCATCGCAGAGCAAACATCAAACTTGCGCGCGCGGTCTTTTCCACGCCCCAACCCTGCACAATGGCCGACGATGGCATGCTGATGAACTTCGACCTGGGCGATGGTCCCCTCGTCGTCAAGCCCACCTTCAAGGGTGGCCGCTGGAAAGACAGGCTAACCGCAAAAAAAGCTGCTGCTCACCGGGCCAAAAGGTCTTCCGATCCCAAGCCCGCAGTCGATGGCGCCCCTTCTAGGAATGCTGGCGACAACAGGGACCCCAGACCGAACAAGCGGCAGCGTGTCGACGACGAGTTCCGCCCGGCCAATGCTGGACATAAGGCTGGACAAAATGCTGGGCAAAATGCTGGCAAGAACGGCGCGCCCCGACAATTCATCTCTTCCCTTTTCACCTTCAACCCGGAGTCCACTACGAAAACCGAAGTCCAACCAGAACAGCCCCAGGATGGTGAAGAGGTCCAACCCTCCAACGCTCCACTTTCGCCGGAACTCGAGAACTTTACCTCGCTGGGCCTCTCGACGCAGTTGGCAAATCACATGCTGAATAAAATGCAAATCAAGGCGCCGACGGCCATTCAAAAGGCAGCGATATCGCAACTTGTAAAGGATAACTCCGACGCATTCATACAGGCTCAGACGGGTTCGGGTAAAACGCTGGCGTACCTTCTGCCCATCGTCCAACGACTCATTGCCATGGGAGATAAGGTGCATAGAGACTCAGGACTGTTCGCGATCGTTTTGGCTCCTACGCGCGAGCTGAGCAAGCAAATATCAGTTGTGTTGGAGAATGTACTGCGTTGCGCGCACTGGATTGTCCCAGGAACCGTGATTGGTGGGGAGAAGAAAAAGTCGGAGAAAGCTAGGGTCCGGAAGGGTCTAAATATCCTGGTCGCAACGCCTGGTCGGCTGGCGGATCATCTGGAACATACCGAGGCGCTGGACGTGAGCAACGTGCGATGGCTGGTCCTGGATGAAGGCGATCGTTTGATGGAGCTTGGTTTCGAAAACGAGATTCAGAAGATCGTAGGCACATTGAATCTGCGGATGAAGGCAGCCAGGGCCAGGATACCGGGGCTACCTGAGAAACGCATGACCATTCTTTGCTCTGCGACCATGAAGATGGACGTTCAAAGGCTAGGAGAAATCAGTTTGAAGGAAGCGGTGCACATCCAAGCAGATCCAAAGGACAAGAACGAGGAAGAAGACACGGAAATGCAGGACGCGGCCTTCTCTGCTCCTGCGCAGTTGAAGCAGTCTTACGCTGTCGTTCCGGCGAAGCTGCGCTTGGTTACGCTCATTGCAGTTTTGAAGCGGGCTTTTGCACGGAGAGGCTCGGTCATGAAGGTTATTGTCTTCATATCTTGCGCTGACTCTGTCGAATTCCACTTTGAGGTTCTCGCACGAGGCAGCGAGGAAGAGGGCGATGGCAAAGAAAAGAGCAAAGAGAATGCCAAGGTGGACGCCAAAGCGGATACCAAAGCGGATACCAAAGCGGATGCCAAGGTAGACAGCCCGCAGCAGGACGGAGAAGCTGAGGACAAGGCAGAGGAGAAGACGGAGAAGACGGAGGAGAAGACGGAGGAGAAAGATGATGCAAAGAAGCGCAAGAGGGATGGCAAACCACGCAAGCCCGAGCCTCCAGCCATCGGTCGCACGTCCGCCCCCGCATCCGCCATTTCATCGAAAGAAAACCCGGTCAATGTCTACAAGCTTCACGGCTCACTTCCGCAAGCCGTCCGTACCAGCACTCTTTCCGCTTTCACGCACAGCAAAGACCCCGCCGTCCTCGTCTGCACGGATGTCGCTTCTCGCGGTCTCGATCTGCCCAACGTCGACTTCGTCATCGAGTACGACCCCGCCTTCGCCAAAGACGACCACCTCCACCGCATCGGTCGTACCGCGCGTGCCGGTCGCGACGGACGTTCGCTGCTCTTCCTGATGCCAGGCGACGAGGAGGGCTACACGCAGATCCTGAAAGACACGCGCGCCGACGCAGGCGCCACACTGACGCGCCACGACGCGCCCGAACTGCTGCGCAAAGCGTTCACGCCGCCAGGGACCGTCGGCTCCGCCACCAAGCACGCCTACGAAGACGCAGCGACGGAATGGCAGCTCGACCTCGAGCGGTGGGCGCTCGCGAACCCGGCCAAGCTCGAGCTCGCGCGCCGCGGCTATCAGAGCCACATCCGCGCGTACGCGACGCACGTGGCCGCCGAGCGCGTCTTCTTCAACATCAAGACGCTGCATCTGGGCCACTTGGCCAAGGCGTTTGCGCTGCGCGACCGCCCAGCTAGCATCCGTGTGCCGGGGCTGCGGCCTGGCGCTGATAGCCACGCTAAGGGCAAGGAGGACCGCCGTGCTAAGGCGAGAGCGGCGGCCGGTAGGGGCAAGGGTGCCGCTGCTGCTGCGGCGGCTGCGGCTTGGGATGCGGATGAGATTGCGCCGACGAAGAGCCAGATTGAGGCGGATGAGGCGGCGCGCAAGATGCGCAAGAAGATGCGGATGGTGGTTTCGGGGGGCGCGAGCGAGTTCAACTTGGGTTGAGTGGGGTGTGTGTGGTGGTGGCTTGTTGGCTGGGTGCGGGAGGGAAGGAGATACACCACGTGCGGTTGTGTTTGGGGCGTCGGGGCGTGGAGTTGTGGAGTTGTGGAGTTTGTAAAAAGAGCGGCATGGTACAAGAGGCGGATAATCCGGTGCATATCTACATACCTAGGAGTCGGAGCGCTGTTGGCATAGTATGCCTGGGGTATAAGAACAATGGAGTTTTTCCAACCACTGCTTGTATTCGCTTGTGTGTTTTTAGGGGAGAAAGAGCGGGAAAGAGATTTCAAAGTCTCGCTTTTTGATAGTTCTGTTTAAAGACGCTGGAAGACGGCACGCGCCGGCGAGGACGTGGGATACTGTCTGCATAGTTCCCAATAGCTCGGGTTACGTTGACAAACAAGACGCAGAAGCAGAAACAGAACACGCCAGTAGCGATTACTGTGATCAAGACTCAAAACAGCAATTTGTAAAAAAGATAAGTCACAAGCTTCCCTTGCACACACAGACAATTACATCTTCACAACCACCCACCCAACTCTTTCACCCAACGTCCTCACCACAAGAGAGACAGTGCGACATCTACGCCACCACACCACACAACAAAACAGGCCTTCAACGCGCCGTCCCGTCTCCAGCGTAGCTATAAGCAAAAGCGGCGGACTACACACACATACATATACACACACATATATACAGCGTCTCCGAGTTTCTTCGAATTCAATACATACGCTGCTTGCAGACCTTGCTTGCTGCTTTGAGACTTCGGTGTTATGCGAAAGGTCAAGCTGTGTAGCACTTAAGTAACTACAGCAAATTCTATATTGTGCTAGTTATTCCCATTTGGTTGATACAACACGCACTATATACTCCTACTCCTACTCCTGTCAGATAGAAAGCCCAACGAGGCGACCGTGTGGCGTGGATCATGCGTATACCCCCTCATCCCCCTCAATCCCACGACGACGACCACCACCACCACCACCACCACAAGCCAAGCTCCTGAGCATCACGCCAGCGCTCCAACTCAAAACCTGATCACGCAACCAGCAGCACGCCCCAACCAGGCAAGACAGCAAGAACGACAGCAAGAAAGCCAGTCCACCCCCGCCGAAACGCTCCCGCGACGCCGCGTGCCTCAGCACTTACGTAGTAGGTACGCACCAGCACCGCGCGGACCAGACCTGCTGCAGGCACGAGCCAGGACGTGCTGCTGTTGTATACGTCTGTGAATAGGTAGGTAGGTGTGGATGGGCATGAATGGATGTAGCTAGCTACATACATACCAGCGAACCAAGCCGTTGCGTTGCGTCGCGCCCTCATCGACATGGGATAGGTGGGTAGGTAGGTAGGGCATCTGCCTAATGGCAATGACAATTACAACGACAACGACGACAACAATAATGACGACGACGATAGCCAACCACCCAAGCAGAAAACCACCCCACCACAGCAGCCACAACCCCAGCAACCGCACACCATACCACTCCACTCCACACCACACCACAAAACGCAACCACAACAAAGACACAAGACACAAGCACAAGCCAGCCCACTCCAATAGCACGCAGCAATCTGACCTGATCTGATTTTTGCACCTGCACCTCCATCCCATCCCAACAACAACACCACCCAAAACCCTCTCAAAACCTCAAAACCTCAAACTTAAAAGCCGCAACAGTAACGGTAACGACAAACAAGCAGACAACCAAACAGCAGCAACAAAGACAAACCCCGCAGCCATCATAACCTCGTGACCTTCGTGAGCAAAGCAAAGCAAAGCAAAACAAAGCAGCCAAACAGCCAACAGCCAACCCCACAAGAGACAAAGCCGCGCCCTAACCTAACCCACCCCAACCCAAACAGCGTCACCGCGAGCCAGACACGTAGACGGCTAGCTAGGCAGGCAGGCAGGCAGACTCGTACCTACCTACCTACCTACCTACCTACCTACGCAAGAAAACGCGTCAAGGATACGCCGATACCGCCCCCCCCCCTCCCTCTCCCCCGCCTCGCTTCAAGATTCAACAAAAATAAACCTAAATGTGAAAATCGATAATCGAAAATCGAAAAAGTGCTAAGGGTAGGGAAGAGGAAACATGAAAAGCAAACAACGCCGTCCTTTTCTATATATAACTAACCCTGCAGCGCAGTGCAGTGCAGTGCGAAAGAGGAAAAGGACCCACGGAATGAGAACTGGAGAACGAACATGAAAGGGAAAGGGAAATGGGGGAGGAAACAAACAGGTGAGGACGAGAGGGAGAGGAGACTACGACTGTGACTGAACTGACTGCATCTGGCTGGGGAGAGATAGAGATAGGAACGAAGCAACGAAGCAAGACAACAGCAAGAAAACAGCAAGACAAAGCAAAGACAAGCAAAAGCTCAGAAAAGGCGAAAGAAACCGCAAACCCCCCTCCCCACGGATACTTACTTACTTAGCTAACCAGTAACCATCAACATCAACAACCATCAAACAAACAAACAAACGACTCAGAAGAAAACAAGCCCTACCTACACTAAACCGCCCAGCCCAGCCAGTCCAGTCCAGCTATAACTCACTCAGCTTTACCCTAGTGGCTTAACGTAACGTAACGTACTATAACGCCGCACGTACAAACGCCGCAAACACCCAGCACCCAACACCTAAGCACCAAACACCACGTTCCATCCCATCCCACAAAACCCACGCACTAAATCAAACCCACCCACAAAACCCCAATCCACCAAATCAAACCCAAACAAACCACACCAAACCACCCATCATAAATATCATACAAACCCCTCTCCTCCCTTTCCCCCTTCCCATAACCCTCAACCCCCTAAAACCTCTCTCACACCCCACCCTAATAAAACCCCCCGCCCCCCAACCCGCCCCCAATTGTATTCGGCGCCACATAATAACTCTGATACGGATGCTGAGGCATCGAGAAATCCGCCGCCGCAAGCATAGGGTTGAGAATGCCCTGGGGGAGGCGAGAGCGGGGCGGCGCAGCAGCAGCTGCTGCTGCAGGTGCGCCAGTAGTGCTCGCGTTCGTCTGCGCCTGCGGGCCTGCGGCCGATGGGGCTGCTGCTGCGACAGCAGGAACAGGAGCAGCGGGCGCGACGGTCGTGGGCGCGAGCGCGGGCGCCAGCACCGTGCTCATCGGCTGCAGCGTTGTTGCTTGCGGCTGCACTGTAGCGGGGGCGTAGGCGAGCGGGGGCGCGGAAGCGGCGGCGGCGGCTGCGACGGCCGCTACTGCGTGCTGCTGCTGTTGTGCCTGCTGCTGTTGCTGCGATTGCGGCACCGCAGCGTGCTGCTGGTGCTGCATTGTGGGCGTGGGCAGCTGCTGCGGCGCGGGATCCTCGGGCCAGCCCCACGCCTTTTTGAGCTCGGCGTTGATGAAGCCGACGCGCCAGCCCGTTTCCTGCCGGATTTTGTCGAGGATCTGCAGGACTTCGTCTTGCTCGCGGCGGGTGGTGAGGCACTCGGCGGCGATGGAGAGGGAGCGGATGGCTACGCTTGCGACGCCGCTGTATGGGGGGGGAAATTGTGTTAGCAATCATTTTCTGTGTGCATGCATGCATGTATGGGGGAAATTGTGCGTTTTGCCTTCGCGTCAAGACATGAGGTGCTGCAGACACGCGAAACTCAAAATGCACCTACCGGTCCTTGACGTGCGCCACGATTCCGCAGATCTGCTGCGAATGCGCCCGCAACAAGTCCTTCATTTCGTCCACGTCCTTGGACATGATCGGGTTCGTCTGCGCCAGCAGACACATGGCCGTGTGGTAAAACAGCCGCGCGACGATCGTCGCCCGCTTGATGAGCCACACCTCGGGAAAGGCCGACTGCGACGCCGTCTGATACGGGTACAGGTAGCCCATGGGGTGCATCGTCAGCGGGATGCTCTCGTTCCAGGCGTCGGCCCAGCCCTTCAGCTGCTGCCACTCGGCGTAGCGCTTCTGCAGCCGGATCTGCTCGTCACGCGGCGACCCTGCCGCCTTGCGCGGGATCGAGGCGCGGAAGTTTGCGATTTTCGCCACAATGTAGACGATGCGATACGTCCACACCTCCTCCTTGCCCGTCTCCGTCTCGCGCCCAAAGTCCATGTCGACGCCCCACTCGTCGGGGTCCCAGGCCACCTGCCAGTTGAAGTGCAGGCAGCTGAGCAGCTCCATGCCCACATTTAGCCAGAAACACGCCGCGCCGATGCCTGTCGATTTGGCGTTCCATCCACACTCTTTGATGAGGGCGCGCGCCCCGGCGATGTGGTTCATTCGCTGCAGAGCACGCTCGCACATGATCTCGTAAACGTTAAGGATGACGGCGGTCGTGGCACATAACACGGGGTCTCGGTTCGGGTTCTGCAGCGAATTGAGCAGATGGCGCGTGGCGGTGTCGTAGTAATGCAGTGCTTTGTCCTCGGTGTATCGCACGTTGACGAGGGACAGATGCCGCGCTCCACAAGCCAAGAATGCATTCAACAACATGGGTTTACTGAGCGCGTGGAAAGGCAATAGCCTCGAGAACTGTGATTTATTAGACCACCTTTAAGCCACGGGAGAGAGAGAGAGAGAGAGAGCGACGTACATGTTTTTGTGGGTCCATACTGTCCATCCACAAGCCCACTTCTTCGACAAAGACCTGCATAAAAAGCACCTCCTCCGGGTCATTTAAGAAATCTCGTCGTTGTGCCGGCGGAGAGGCCGTGGATTCGTGGCTGTTGTACGACGGCGCGCCCTGTATCGAATTCGACGCCGAAAAGGTCATGTCGGCGTGCGGCTGGATGTGCTGCGGCTGCGCCGGCTGCGGCACATCGTACATGACGTTCTGATGGTCGTCGGTATACATGTCGGGCAACATGCCCTGGATGGGCGGCAAAGGCTGGTGCGACAGCTCGGGCGGGGGTGGAGGGCCGGGAGGGAAGTCCAACGATAGGCCGTTAATGGCATGCGCAGTGACCTGGACCCCGAGGGCGCCATACTTGCTCAGCCCGCCTTTGTACTCGGAAGCAATGTCGCGCGACTCGTCGAGGAAGCTGACGTTCCAGTCCTGCGAGGTCAACAGGACGGGCGGGGCCTGGACGGTGGTGTCGATGAAGTTGAGGCGGATGCCGCGCTTGCACATGCGATTCGACTTGCGGCAGTTCTGGCAGTGCGGCAGGGCCTCGTCGCACTTGAGGTGGCGCTCGCGGCAGGTCAGGCAGCCGGTGCGCACACGTTTGGGCTTGCTCCCCGTCTGCGCCTCGGGCACTGGCGGGACGGGGGCGCCGCCGTCGTCGCCGCTCATGGTCTTGGTGCTCTGCTTGCTCGGCTTCCTGGCCTTTTGCGCCGACGCTTGCCCCCAGCTTTGTGCGTGTCTGTGTGCGGGCTTCTTCGGGGGCCTGGGGCTGTCGCCGGCGCTGCTGCCGCGTTTCTGCGGGGCGAGGGGGAAGCTGTCGCCGACCAATGTCAGGTCTGAGGTCGAGGTCGCGGGCGAGATGCCAGAGTCCTCGGCATAGAGGGAGTGGAAGTCGAGCGGGGTTTGGGAGAACCCAAGGTTATCGGTGGTAGCCGCCACGATGGGTGGAATTGGCGGGAAGCGTTATCGTCGGATGAGGGAGAGACGTGGGGAGGGAGGACAGCGAGAAGAGGGCGTGAGATGTAGCAGTGGGAGCAGGTTTCAGACAGGCGGGACTTGGCTCGTCTTTGACGCGCGCGAGTCAGGCAGAGAAGCAGGGCGGTGGAGGAAGGGGGAGAGTGGGAGGGGTGGAGGGGGGTGGGGGGAGGTGGAAAGAGATTTGTGTGAGAGTGAGAGCTGGACAAGGAACAGTACCTTAGTCTCTCACTACATGATGTCGCCGCCAAGTTGCGACATTGATGATGGGCGCGCTATCTTTTGACGGGTGACGGGGGCCTGTCGACGATCCTTGCTCGCAGGAGCCAGGGGTTGAGCAGGAAAGACAGCAAGTTTTGGCGGCCGCTGGGCTGCTGACAATGAGATCAACTGACGGCGTGAAGAGGGCCCAACTGCAAGGGGTTGTCGGCGTCTGCACGATGATGATGTTGGCTGGCCACTTGTTGCGACTGGTAAAAATAGGCCCGTCAGCGGGGCAGCTTGACGCGGCACAGAGAGAGAGAAGACGACGAGCTGACTCCACCCCGACGTTGCCTTTGTACATAGTAACTACTCGACATCGACAACATGGTGCATATCTCATAGGTAGAATTCTCTCGCAGGCCGCCCAGGCAAATTCAAATCATCATCATCCTCACCAGCATCATCCATGAATCTCACAAGCCAGCATCCATCCATCAGGCCAGCAGCAGCAAATACCCGGTAATCCGTACAGTGCCGACATGCACACGGGCAGGGGAGAAGAGAAGAAAAGAAAAAAACGAAAGAAAAAAAAAGAAAAAAAAAAAAAAAAGACAAGCACCACCACCAAGTATAGAATAATAAAGGAAGATTATAATCGAGAGAGAAATATAAGAAAAAGTATTAGTATAGTAGATTCGATAGTAAGAAGAAGAGTATAGAA